>NW_007578089.1:334103-359231 GCF_000690725.1 Stegastes partitus | reverse complement strand
ATTTCAGTGAGGACAATATCTTCTCTACAAGCTCCGTATGTTACACTTTATTCATGCTGTAGTCCCATACAGAGGCAGCAAACACGGTTTTTGCCACCAGCATATCGCTTGTGACAGTGAAAAAAAATAGGTTTTCCTTAGCATGACAGATGGATTATTTTTCTGGGTGAGAGTATCAATAGAACTTTTTTTTTTTTTTTTTTAGGATGCTTATTTATACCGGCAATAAAAGCTGTCACCACGCGAGGTTCAAACTGTGAGATCCTGTAGGGGTGATGCAAAACACACACCTACAACCAGACAAACACACAATGCACACGTTAGATTATTCCAGGTTCCAGGTTGTTTTAGTTAGCACTCCTTTGGGAAGACGAAGAAGGAGAAGAAAAAAAAAGTGGGCTGCCACACTCTCCAGTGTTTAAACAGTCTAAGCTCTGCTCAGTAGCAATAAAGGCTCCCTTTACACGTGTGTAAAATGCCTCATAAAGACCCAAAGACCCAGAAAATGCAGGAAACAGTCATTGTCTAGCCTGGGTAGCTCCTGTAAGATTCATATCAGTGTTGGGCTATGGAGCTTTTCATTGAATTATTGAATTACAGCACAAAGAACAAGGTCTTAAAACACTCCTTAGGTCCATTAGTGTAACAGGGCAATAATACTTGTGATACTTTCTTTCTCGAGAAAAAAAAAAAAAGGACTACTGTTCCCATTACGATGACTTGGCACTTTCCTCTTATTTCGACTCCTTTCATGTGTATGAGAATACCTGAAAGTTGAAAATAGTTTCCTTTAAATCTGAAAAGCCCAGAGCATTTCCATCCTCTTAGCTCCTCCTCCCCCGTTTCATCCTAATACCTCCACTTCCCTGCATAAATGTATCATTACAGTATCATTATGTCTATGGTATCCCCCTAGCCTCCATTTACAGGGACTTAGATACTGTGTTCTGGGGCTTACGTGGACCCATTATGTTATTAAGTCATTATGAACCGGGACACAGAGAAAATAATACCCATAATGGGAGCTACATTGGGCACTACTTAAGTCTATACTCCCGGCCTGCCTGCTTTCCTGCCTATTTGTCTGTCCGCCTGTGGATCTGACCGTGGTGCTGTGTCATGTTACGCATCGCCCTACCGAGCCTCCAAACAGACGGAGTTTGAAATAAAACTTCAGAAAATATCTTTTTTATATATATATTGAGCGTGTGTGTTGGTAACAATCGACTCACCCCAGAATTAGGATATGCTGTCCAGCCCAGCTCGGCTGTGGCCACCCGAGTGTCCATCACGGTCTCTGCAAGCAAAGCGAGGAGAAAAAAAAAAGGGAAAAAAACAAAGAGAAACACAGTGGTTAGACTGGAAAAAGCTATTTTGAGTATCATTCCACGGAGCAGAATTGTATTCAAGCCCCAGTGATCACTTGACACCATCATCGATGAACAGAAAGGAGATGAATCCCCACAGTGTTTCATCCATCTCTGCAACACTTCTGTTAAGACAAGAGACATGGGGGGGGGGGGGAGAAAAAAAAAAAGATCTTTGGCACTTTGCAGGAAGGGAAGTCTGAGAGCTTCTGTCATGCTGTTAAACATGGAGCTTTTGTATTGTGTTCTCTCAGACTACAGTATGTATATCCTGCCTTTGTTTGCGTGCACGTGTGAGCATGTATTAACATGATACGCAGTCACTTGTGGATAACGAGTGGATATTTTTACATTCGTCTACGTTTGCATGACTTTGCACATTGTTTACCCAAAGATAGCCGTTTCGCAAATAGAAAGGGACGCTTTTCAAGGTGACGCCACTCCAGTTGTTCACTCCTAATGGGGACTTCCCCTGAAAACTAGTAAGGCAGAGCTCCCTGATGCTTTTTTTTATCTGTGTGTTAGCTCAACCCACTTCTAACAAATGGGGAAATATGTTGTGCTTCACTGTGACTTTCCAGACAAAATCTAAAGGTGCCATTAAAACAACTTTAGGGGGGCACTGGCTGCGAACTAAACCGAGGCAATAAAACACCATAACTTTAGAAAGGGAAAATCAAATAAGCGAGGAGTTGGGAGAATATTTGGATTTATCTTCCTTTCTTTTGGGCCTCTATTACACGAGGTGTCATATCTGGTCGCATATCTATGAAATATAAGAACTCAAAAGATTCTGCCTTCCTCCTCTCTGCCCTCCCCGCTAATCCTCGGTGACATAGCGTAGACAAATAAGTCTGGCAGCTTACCCCAAGAAGTTTGTCAGGCCTGTTTTGATTAATATCTGCCTTGTTGGCACACTGAAATCCAGAAACCTGATATTTAGCTCAAGGAAAAAGGAGCGAGAAATATGGCAGTTATCACCAGCCACCCCTCTCTCAGATTTACAGAGTGATGGACTGAGTGGCATGTTGGCCTTAGCAGTGTAATGATAGATTCATAATTTCCCCTGTAACAGACAGTTTATTCTCTGCCCTTAACAGTTTATCTTATAGAGAGTGAACCAATGCATTTTTCAGTTTTTTTTTTTGGTTTTTTTTCTGTACCCTGCCACAACATGCCCTCGATTGTGTTTGTTGTGCCCAAACAGATAAAAAAAAAAAAACTGGGAGACAGAAGGATGAATTGTATGCCTGGGTGATGATCTGTAGTAGATAAGCATGGTGTGAGGGGAATTTTCAGAGGAGCTGCGCTCGCTGTGTCTTTGGCTTGGACGCCTTCCACTTTCGCAGCAAACAGTTGGCTAGCGCAACCCACATGTGTTGCTGATAAGGGAGAAATCTCACTCTGATTAAATGCAAAGATACAACGCTGCCCTCTTTCAAAATTTCAAGAAGAGGTTCCAGCTCTCAGCACCCTCCTTTTTTTTTTTTTACCTACTTCTCCAGAAAAAGCACCCACAGCTGTTGCCTATTTGGAATCTCACTGAACTTGCAGTGATTTTTTTTTTTTTTTGAAATCATTCCAAAAAATGATGGAACACTCAAAACTGCAGTTCAAGTGGTCTTGGTTTAAAAAAAAATAAAAAATAAAAAAAATAGACTGAGGTAAGGATGAGTGACAAGCCACCGGTAGGAAGGAGAAAGGCCTTTCATTCTCAATCGCCACTTACTGGGAGAAACTGTCCTCAGACATGAAACCAATTAGCCTAGGTAATTCAGCTGCACACACAAGCGCTTTGCACATATGCATGTTAAGACACACGCAGATGGACTCGCACGCTGCACATGCACGTGCCACCAGCCAACTCCGAGAGCAATTTTCTGTGTACACCTACAGCGACAGCCCTTGTTCACACCCGGCTTCCATCAGAGTATTTCAATTTCCCTAAGATCAGCCTTGCCTTGTCTGGTTTCCACAGCCAGCCAGCCAGCCAGCCAGCCAGCCAGCTCCAGCCTGCCCGCCTGCCTGCCTGCCTGCCTGCTTGTACGACTTGCTGTCAGCTGGGGAGATAGGAGCATGAAACAGCCCTCAGCGCCAGCCAGCATTGTGGGGACTGCCAACCCTTTCTCAGGGGAAATCACAGAAGCTTTAGTCAAATCACACAGGCACTTGGTAGGCCATTTTCTATTTCCTTTTAAACGGCGAGGGGGCGCAAGAAAGCGAGGAGCGGGGGGAGACGTAAAAAGGTCAAAGGCCAATGGGGGGGTTGGATGAGCCATCTCGTGTGACCTACAGTATGCCATTAGCGGAATATCACAGTAGCTGTTGAGTAAATGGAGTACGCTAAGAGGTGATTAGCAACAGGGTGGGGCTCGCTCAGCCGTCATGCTGCAAGCTCACACACCTGTCCACTGGCACTGGGGGATTTGGAAAGTGTCCCTTGTGTATGCGGATGTGTGTGAGTTTTAAATGAGCTGTTATGTGAGCCATTCATCCATTAAATCATAAGTGGATTTGAAGAGTTTCATTTGAAAACGAGCTACCCACATTAATTAGAAAAAGCCGTCCTTTTTTAAAATTACAAGAGGGAACATTTGGTTTATTGCGAAAATTATAAGTTATCTTTTGACCTAAGCCGACCAAACAATTAGTTCTCAGCATATGTATTTTTGATTTTATTTTTTTTTCCCCCTTTTAAATTAAAGGAAAAGATATTCGAATGGGCTGCAGGGTGGCGCAGTTGGTAGCACTGTTGCCTCGCAGCAAGAAGGTTGCCGCTTCGTGTCCCGGTGGGGGCACCGGAATCTTTCTGCGTGGAGTTTGCATGTTCTCCCCGTGCAGCGTGGGTTCTCTCCGGGTTCTCCAGCTTCCTCCCACACAGTCCAAATCCATCCATCCATCCATTATCTTAGCTGACTTAGGGCAAAGGCAGGGGACACCCTGGACAGGTCACCAGTCTATCACAGGGCCACACAACCAACCAAGCACACTCACATTCACACCTACGGACAATTAAGAATCACCAATTAACCTCAACATGTTTTTGGACCTTGTGGGAGGAAGCCGGAGAACCCGGAGAGAACCCACGCTGCACGGGGAGAACATGCAAACTCCACGCAGAAAGATTCCGGTGCCCCCACCGGGACGCGAACCGGCAACCTCCAACTGCGCCACCTTGCAGCCCCGTCCAAAAACATGTTGAGGTTAATTGGTGATTCTAAATTGTCTGTAGGTGTGAATGTGAGTGTGCTTGGTTGTCTGTCTCTAAGTGTAGCCCTGTGATAGACTGGTTACCTGTCCAGGGTGTCTCCTGCCTTCACCCTGAGTCAGCTGGGATAGACTCCAGCCCCCCCGTGACCCTAGTGAGGATTAAGCGGAGTATAGATAATGGATAATGGATTCGAATGGCTGCTGGTTCTTTTTTTATGAAAGATCATCTTTCAGATAAAGATTTTTGGGATCAAGTATTTCTCTGTTTTTTAATGGATATTTCCACAGATTCATGCACACAACATTTTACTTGAAAGAAAAAAAAAAGGGAGGTTGCAGCTGTAGAATTTGCATTTAAAAGGAGCTGAGGTGGTTATTTTCTTATTTAGCTTCACTGTCTGTGTAGCACTGCAGCGTACCGGCGTACTCCTTAGCTTAGCTCATAAAACTATTGTAAAAACATTAGTCCTCCTAACACAATTTATTACGCTGTCTCATGTTTAATTTTTACTCAGTCATTTGGAAGACGAAGGAAAGACAAGAGTTAGCTGCAGTCCCTCGTGTTTGGAGGGTAGCCCGAGAGTGTTTTCTCCTGCATTCATATTCTGCTATGTCAGCTCCACCTGCGAGCTCCAATAAATTAAACACAGGCAGGTTCACTAGCAGTTCAGTCTGTGGGAAAATTATTAACATAGAGAGCTTAATGTTGACTACGTAACCACGGCTCATAAATCTATTGGAAAACAATAGCTTGTAGGTGTCAGCGTAGCCGGCCTTAAATTAATTCAAAGAGCTGCGAGGCCGGAGGATGTGTTTTGACTACATCGCAGAGTATTAGTTACTCTGAAATCACACACAACGGATGCTGGCTGGTTGGTTCGTAGAAGCCTAGTCAAAACTCAAGGAGTCACAAGCCAAGCCTCAGACAAGGAGGCCTACAGTTTCCAATCCCAGAAAGCACAGCTCCTTCTTATTAGCAGCAAGTGATAGATCAATACCAAATGGTAGGCTGTTTCCACAGATAGGGAGAGAGAGAGGGGGGGGAGATAGAGAGAGGGCGGGAGAGAAATGAAAGAGTGAAAGAGACTGCATTAAACATTGATGGGGCCCCGCGTTAGAGATCGATAAGGCAGCTCTCTTCGCACAATTACACGTCAGCAAGCGGTTGCATGATACATCACATAGACACGCATGATTACATATCACTAATGCCACGCCAAAGAACGGGAGGTTGTGACGAAAGAACGGCAGCAACGGATCGCCCAATCTCTCCGTCCCGTTTTAGCCGTTATGTACGACTCCAGCTCGACGGTTTGTAAGTCAGAACGGCAACATGTCTGCGTAATTCCCTCCTTTGTGGCCACATCCGTATGATTGTATGGCTGCTGGTCGATAGAACATGTGCTGAAGCGCCTCTCTGAAGCTTTCTGGCTCCTTAGTCAATACAGTAGACAATTCTCCACGGGTTTTCATCCCCATCCCATCTTTTTCTATTCATCTATCCCGTTAACCCCCTCCTCCTCCTCTTCTTCTTCTTCTTCTTCTTCTACGTCCTCCTGTTCAAGGTTGCTGGTACACTTTGTAATTCAATGAGACAATCATGTCCAGATGCTGAATTGTAAAGCTGCGAGGGGCGTTTACTTTGTGATGCTTGCAAGAAAACTGAAAGAAGATCTGAGGCCACTGGAAGACATCGTTTAAGTGGTTTATCTTTTCTTGGGGATGGAATCAAGATGGTAGGATAAAGAATGGAAGCTTGGAAGAAAAAAAAAAAAGAAGAGACAGACAGACAGTGAGAAAGACAGAGATGAAAAACCAAGAAGAAAAATCAGCGGGATTGAAATGAGCACTTAACAATGATGAAACCCCATGGTAGCCCGCTGAGCCTGGCATCTTAATACAGGGCTGAAGACAAAGTGACAAACAAACAAGAGTGAAAGATGCAGCATTTCCCAAACTAATCAGCCGTCCACTCGGGGGATTTATGAATATAAAAGGAACATTTTTGACAGAGTGAAGCGTTTTTTTTTTTCCTCTGAACACATCTCGTAGAAGTTTCTCACACAGACAGACACCATTCACCCTCTGCATCCTGGGAAATCTCACAAAAGAGATTGTGTATTGGATTGGAAAGAAGGACCCCGCTCAAGTCAAGAATGGTTGAGGCCGTTTAGCTGATTTGAAAACTGTGACTGTGTTTATGGCGCAGCGCTGCTTCGGGGAAATAAGAATATAAAAGAGACAATATCTGATT
This sequence comes from Stegastes partitus, assembly GCF_000690725.1. Lineage (NCBI taxonomy): Eukaryota > Metazoa > Chordata > Actinopteri > Pomacentridae > Stegastes > Stegastes partitus. The sequence continues at coordinate 352,400 of NW_007578089.1, read as the reverse complement.
GAGTCACCATGTTCGACAGAGAAGACAATCCTTGCGAACACAGATGTGAGACTTTTCTAATCTGCGCCGCACTAAAGCTGTGTCAGTCATACTGAAGGGTTTTTGCTTTAAATAGAAGATACAGAACAGTCTACAGAAATACATCAAAAGAAATATGTTACTTCTATGTCTCCCTGAAGACAGAGATGACAATGTGCCTGATTTGAAAATTGAACAGAAAATAATCTGCCATCCTCTGAGACACTAGCGCAGACTGATGGGATACACAAGTCCTGCATTGCTGAGCCACAGACAGGATTAAATGAGCAGTCTCACAAATTACACACACACAAAAGTATTAACAGTGGCTAGCAGTCGCTCGCTCTGGCTGAGGGAAAATAATATTTTCGGCATGAAAGAAGACCAGGTCAGTATCAGTAGACAAAAGAGAAAGCCGAAAGACATGAGAGAAGATACGGAGCAACAGAAGGCAAAGTGAGATCAGCAGCAGATGTTTGGACGAATGCCTCGCAAGATAGGAAAATGAATATACATACAGGATCTGCACCGACCTAATGAAATTATCCTATCATCATAGCAAGGTGACATTCTCTTGGCCTCGCACATCTGGGCTGGCACGTCGATTTAAGATTCAACCTTGCGGCACTTGGTGAGCCGCCACATTCTCTTTCCGCTATTACCGGTTTGTAATAGAGTTGCTGTGGAAGGGAAGCGGGGGGGGAAACACACAACAGCCCCCCCTGAGGCGGGGGTTGGCAAACGCAGACAGGTACACGGTCAGTGCACGCCCAGAGGCGACGGTGACAACGCCAAACACCGGAGACTCATGCATCTCATCATATCTTAGTGGTCAGTCAGTCTTTGGGCTGTAATGCAGAAACAGCACATTTACATGGCCCCCACTTCACAACTTCACACCTTTCCCTCCATCCTTCTCCCTCTTTTTTTTTTTCTTCTTTTGCTCTTCTTTTTCCTACTCTCTCCTCTTCCCTGCCTTGGTCAGGGGAGAGAGGTTACGCACATCATTTGCATTCATTAACATTACATTAGCAGACAGAGTGATCTTTAGAAACCAGGCTGCCGGAGAGTGTCATCTTTAATTCATCATAACCCCACCACCCACCCACCCTTCCGCTTTCTCTTTACCTCCACCTTCTTCTCCCTCTTTTTTTTTTTCCCCTCCTTTCCATCCACTCCTCTCTTCTTTCCCCTCATTCCCCCTCTTCCCTTAATCCCAGTGCATCCTTTCTCCTCCTCTTCGCTCCCCGTTTACCCCACGTCTTTCATCTTCTCCGCTTTCCCCTCGTCTCTTTTTTAGCCTTCTCACTTCCATTCCTTCCTCTTATCCTTCTCTCTTTCTGTCTCCTGTTAATGACAGGCTACAGGGGGTTTGATTTCTCTTCCTGCAGTGAGATTTTGCAAGATAGGAAGGAGAGGGGGACACACCCAAAAAGCACACACAAGTCAGCTTTCTCGCAATACTATATACATACTTTATAAGGCCGGGAGGCAAGACTGAGCAGAGGACCTCCAGGCTTTGTACAAGGCGTCTCCAACGTGACTTTTGATATGTGCTTTTACAAAAGAACCTCAGCGTTCAAAGGACGACACATGTACAAGCATGCAACAAAAGGCCTCACAGCTTCAAAACTCTTTTCTGCTTTAGCTGTATTTAAATCAGATAATCACATTTGTTATATGTATGTGCATTCGGGGCTTGTATGTGTAAATATCTGCATGTGCAAGTTTGTGAGCCTGCCCTTTGAGTAAGAAGTATAATTGCGCTTGTAATCCTGCACGCAATCCATTGCACATGCACAGAAAACCCGTGCCCTTCGATTCCAACCATTACCAGAGACGGATGGGGAGAACCTTACCAAGAATTGGTCCCATCCTACGGGTCAGTAAAGACTAATAACCTAATTATTTTTAGCGTAAGTGCAAAAAGACTTCCAGTGATTCCTCCTCCTCAGTAAGGACCAAACATTGGTAAAAAAGCTAAACCACATAATGAAGGGGCTGAGTGTGCTGAATGCAGGTCATTGTAAAGCTGGGCAATGTTTGAAAATATCAAAGTACGTTTAAAGCATTAATTATTGATATCAGCATTTCTAGGAAAAGGTTAAATTCTACCCATGTAATGTTGCGAAACACGGCGCTCAGCGGTCGAAGGGAAGCATATGCCCTTTTTTTAGATTTCTTTTTTTTTTCCGCTCTGTTTGTGACGCACGCTGCAGGAATACGATCCCCCGTCACAAAGATTTGTCTGGCAGTGATGACACCACCTGGGGATTTCTACGTTTACTTTTGCAGCCCAAAAGCCAGCACGTTTTGTTGTTGTTCCTCGCCACTCCCCTACGGTTTATAATGATTCATACATGACTCATATAGACACAATTACATAAATTACATTTCTAAGAATACATCAATAAAATAACTTGAAGAACAGTTTTTTAAAAAAAGTGCATTTTACAGTCTAAACATGTGATCATTAATGTTTAATTCCTATGTGTTGCATACATTATCTGGCCATGCAAGGTTAATGCTTACTATCGGGCTGCCAAACACACAGTGGAGAGAAACTTAAACCATTTTATATCTCACAGTAATGAGCCCAGGGTCTGCTAAGGTTTGCCGTAGCAGCAGACCAGCAGCAGTGACCAAGCAATAATCCAGATGGAAGCAGTACTAACCTCCCACAATCATCACAATACTCATTACTGCTGATATTACCTCAGCCAGCCTGCCTGCTTTTAAGAAACCTGGCAATTTGCTGCAGTAAAATGAGGTAATTACAACTCTTATCAGGCTCCTCACCTCACAAAACAGCATTTAGAGAGAGGGAGACTACTCCCCAATGGTTCACTGGCTGTGGAACAAGGCTTTGGCTGGCTTCCCAATCACTCAGCCCCACCCACTCACTGTCACTTATTCTCTTTGCAACTCCTACTCCCACCACTCCCCTTTGTTTCCAATAAAAGCGTTTAAAAGCAGAAATTTGATCACTTTAAGCACGCAACTAGAAGAATCCCCAAATTAATAGTATTGAATGGCTGACGTGAACCACGAAGGCCCGAGCAGTGTAACTTTACAGCACAACAACGGTGCCAGGAAATGCTGTCCTGGTTCCAAAATGCAGGACAGGAAAAATCACCCTCTGAGAACCAAACTCTGTGTTTATGTTGGAGAGCCGGCAAGAAGAGAGTGGCAGCGTAATCTAACCTTTTCCCATAAGGAGAATGGGTTGAAAGTCTCCACTATGGTCTTGACATTTCTAAACTTCACATATGAAAGTTAGAAGTTAGCCCTGACTCACTGTCCTATCATCACTCCTGCTGCCTAGAGACACCACGAATAGACCGGCGGGAGAAGGACCACGTCCAGGTCACACTGGGATTGCGTGCCGCTGACATTTAGCAGCACTGTATAAGCTATAGCTAATGGGCAATTCAGAGTGAGTAAAAGCATCTTTGTTTTCCAAGCAGACCAGGAAGTGCTGAGTGAACAAAATGATATCACTCAACTCAACCTCCCACTGCAGTCCTTCACTCTAATTAAGATAGCAAGGATTGCCATTAGCAAGGTCCTGTGTGTGTGTGGCACTGTGCACATTCTGCTGGAAATTGAGGGAAGTGTCACAAATTAAAGTTGAAAACAAGGAATTAATAGAAATCTAAAATATGCACCCAGTGGGAAGTGTCTCCTGTGACATCTCAGTGGGACTCGCCCGGTTGCATTTTACAGCAAACACAGGGGGGGTTAGGAGGGCAAACAAATGAATAGAACCAACTGTCCTTTTCTGTCACACTTGAACTGAGATAACCATCCCGTAATATGCGGAACCAATATGGAGGGCAGGCAGAAGCTGAGAGATGGAGAGATAAAGAAAAAGGGAAAGTGGATAGCAAGAAATGAGCGAGATAGAGCGAGAGGAAGAAGGGAAGACGGGCGCAGTTCATATGAAGAGAGATACCGAATCAGATATGGAAGAAGTAATCGGAGAGACACAGCGACGGAGAGCAGAGAGAGAGACGGAGAGCATCATGTGGCAGCACCCGGCGTTATCTTATCCAGGAATGGATCTAACCTTAGCCGAACACAGGAGTCACATCATTTCTTGGAAACCACCCCGTTTCTGTCCTGCAGCCAGAACGTACAGAGATGCTCCGTACCTTTGTGACACCTGCAATATTGATGTACAGGAAAACACAGGAATCGTTTCACCTTAACACGGATATAAACATCGTGCTAGAAGAAATGCAGAAAGGGACATCCGAGTACCGACGTATACACAGCGCCTAACAAAACCTACCCCCTCAAAGTCTGACTCAAAACTTTTTGATGGCATCAGTCAGAGGAAAAATGACACTTTGCCCCCAAAAAAAGAAAACACCTATAAACACAATCAGAAGAAATACAGGCAAACAGAAAATTAATACGTCTGCCCCTTAATCCCCAAAACACCAGCTTAGTCGTACTGGTCTCGAATAAGGAAGTGTACGACTGAAAAGTAATAAATAAGTTTGTGTTCACGGGGGGAGAGGCAAACAGCGTCTAGCTATATCCAATCTCGCTAAATGCTGTTGTTAACCATGTTTGGATGCACCGCAAAATTGACTCTTGCCTCCTGAATAATTCCCCTATTGGCAGAACCAGACGAGAGAGCATCGGAGAGAGTCAGAGATGGAACCTTGAGGGTTTGATGCTCTCCCTCTGTCTCATCTGTGGCAGTAAAAGGACGACCTTCAACCACCTTGAACCCACTGGAGCTGAATTTCAATAAAAGTCAAATTATCACCCGCGCCCATGGGGCTCGGGAAAAGCACTAAGCCTGAATTGACTGCGCATATAAGACGATTTAACAGTCATATGGAGGTGTGAGTGAGTCAATCATATGACACACTTTTTTTTTTTTTTCTCACCGAGGAGTCTCGGCGGTAAGCGGTGGTTACTGTACCCTGTCGGGAGAGGATGCCACTGGGATGGATCACTGATTGTTTTTCCGTGAGAGCGAGCGCATGTGTGTGTGTGTTGTGGCGCCTTAAATGTGCGCGAAAGCACCAACATGTGATCAGAAAAGTGTTATTCAATTTAGCTGTGTTCTCCCTTGACCGATGCAGTGAGATCCCAGGTAATTGATGCCTTAGTTTGGTATTCCCCGGCCGTGCGCCCTCCACCACGGGGACAGTGGCCGGCTAAGTCGGTGTGAATGAGAGAAAGCGCGTGGTGTGATCTCACTCCCTTAACTGCGAGCGAGGTGTTCTGTAGGGATCTCGTTAGCGCGGCTCTACCACACGTACGCAGCTTTACCGACAACATACATGCATAAGCAGCGAACGCATCCCAAGAGATTGAGCGATGGTGGCCGCAGACATTCGCAGGTGGAGATCACTTCTTCTTTCCTTGCTATCTATCTCCATAAAAAACAGTACCGGCCTCTCCAATGCCTCCAAGCAAACACAATGCTTTCCATTAAAAGCAAACACTAAATCCACCTTCTTGCAGCATATGCTCACATGCCTGGGGAAGTCTATATATTTTTGGAGATGGGCTTTGTTTTTCCTCCAGGGGCTTTGCTGGAGTCTGAATTCAGCAATGGGGGAATAAGAGATAGAAATAGTCCTGAGGCTAAAAGAAAAACTTTCAGCAGAGGATCTTGACCTTATAGCACGAGTCTGACAGAGGCGAGTGAGATTCTCCAATGAGAATCTATAACAAGAGAGAAGAAGGAGGGAAGGAGAGATAATTTTTACCCACGAGTGAGAGAGACCTTTTTGAGTATATTTGTCTGGAGATCTCTGCAGTAGAAAACCCGGTGCGTGCTCTCGCCGCTTTTCCTTCGGAGTTGGGAAAGGGACCGTAAAAAAAAAAGAGGCTTATTCTTTCTGGTCCCAGAGGAAATTTTTTGTTTGATGTTCCGTCATTTGATGCTAGCGTTTTTATGTCCACCATCAACCTGCCCATTCTTTTCTTTTGTTCCCCCTTTCAATCAGTTGTTCTTTCTCTTCATCTCGCCTCTCGTCTTTTCTGGAAAAAAACGCTCTGAATGCTGAGCCACAGCTCGGTGAAACACTGAGCTCTTCTGGGAGAGCAAATGCCATTTCGTACACATTACATGCAGTCTGTTTTGCCACAGGGAGGGTGTGGGTAATTTTGATCTTGTGCTACTCACACACACACACACACACACGCACACACACACACGCACGTAATGACCTCATCTCATTTGGCATCCAGGACGCCCGGGTGTTTGAGCTTTGGCCCAAAACGCAGCCCCCAAATGTCACAGCTGTCCACTGACACTAGTGGGGAGCGCAAACATCAGCCATCCCTCTGGCTCTCCCAGCTCTCTCAACAATAGCTATGCCAGGACTAGCTGTCGTCTTTTTAGGGAACATCCATCATGACTACCAACATTCTTCTTCTTTTCTTTTTTAAAACCCTACAACTTTGGATCTTTCGGGCCTTCTCTTGATCGCTAGAAAAAAGACAGCAGATCCGAGCGCGATCTTCAGGATGCACTGAGACGGCCCGTGGTTACCCTCTCGGTTAAAGATCCACCTGCCAGAAGAAAAGAAAAGAGCTTCCAGGCAGCGCTTTACTCTGCTGTTCCGCCAGATGAGGCTGTTTGCTGGTGTGATGCGAAGCTGTGCTCCAGGAGTCAAAGTGCGACGCTCTGCTCACCGCGCTACAACGGCGCAGTTAAAGAGCCGAGACACCTCGTTAAATATGTAGTGCCACCGACCCACTTCAAGCTGTTCCTGTGCTTAACACGTAAGGAGCAGCGGCGGCGGCAAACACTTGCTTACCGCTCACTTTGCACACGTTCACCAGCGCACACATGCAAATGTAAATACAGGAAGCAGTTAACGCGGCTGTAAACGCCGCTCTGAGCTGGTAAATTGTTTCTCCGGTTGGGTAGAATATATGCAGGTGTCCGTCCGGTGTGTGAACGCGATTATCTGTTGGCAGTGGAAACGTACCAAGTGGTTTCCACATGTTTGAAGAGAACTATTCTGAAACTTCTTTGTTTTAGATGAAATGGCAACAGTGTTTTGTACCGGATGGAATAAGTGCACCTTTGTACGTGCTCGTTTGTGTGGGAGAAAGTGTATATGATAGCAATTCTTTGAATCTGCTTAGAGGACAAGGTTGGATTTGACTATATTTCTGCGTGCCAAAACATTTACAACCAAAACAGGTGCTGCCTTGCCAAGCAGATGTAGTTAACACCATCCATCCTGTAAAAATGTTCTCACGTCCTGACGCTATTTGGGCACTAAGACACGGAAATAAATGCTTTATATCCGAGCGGCAGAATATTGATCCGGAGAAGCGATGATGACTGCAGGTGTTCCAGTCGTCTCTGCCGCTGACCTCCATTGTGTCGGAACAGGCGAGCAGGGGCTGACAGATAGGAGGAGAGCCTGGGGAGGTTTCATTACAAATGTTAAGTAGAGCAGAAAGGCTCTGTATCATCCTCGAAGAAATTAACACTCAGCCCAAAGGACAGATATTTCTTTAATTTTTTTTTTCTTTTCTTGCTCATTTTTGCTCTCTTGGAAACACACATTTTATCCAAATCCAACCACTGTTATGCCAACAACAACAATCACTTGTTTCCCACGTAGATCTCGAATAGGACGCATCTGAAGCGGTAAACACTAGAAAACCTTCCACTGACGTCCATACAAATGAGTGGATCAGAAATTCTTCCAAGCAAAGCTGGCTTAAGCTTCTTACTGCAACAGCAAACATCCCCAAAAAAAGCAAGTTATTTAAACTGCCAAAATTAATTAATGATATCAGAGGGTTGTCACATTTTCCAAAGGTGTAAAAGAATGACAGCTCAGATGAATTAATATGTAATTAATAATAATTAAGTTGCTTCCACATAACACTTTTCAGATGTTTTGTGCCATAATTATTCATTTATTATGGCTTGTCATTTCTTTCTTTCTTTCTTCTTGCATCTTAAGGAAATATCAGACAATTAATTTGGGAAGCAACACATTTACAACACATGTACATTTTACACTTTATTTAAAAGTGGTGAGAACAAAGAAAACTATTTTGAAAGGCAGTTTTCCAACCGATTGCCCGTACGCATTTCATAAAAACGCTTTCGCTAAGGCTTAAGTGTATGCTGAGCAAATATGACTACCATCTCATGAAGTGTTTGTTATCTGCGGTTGCGGCGTTATTAATGTAGATGGGTGTTGGAATGACTCCCGGAGAGTTTTCACACACTACTACTCCTCTTTTTTCTCCTCCCCTGGGGTGTTGTTAGCCTGAATGTCCCCTGGCAGCCCGCTCCACATAATGAGGCTGACAGACCTAAACAAACACAGGTACGGAATATAGGTAGAGGGAAAAAAAAAATGCAAGTCGAGTCAGCAGAGATGAAGGAATGAGGTGGGCAACTTGTTATGTTCGGGAAGACGTACCAGCGACCGCCGTGGTGGCTGCGGCTACCTGTGATAGAGTATGAATCACAACACTGCTTTGTTTACTTTCTTTGCATTCCCATGACTTTTTTTTTTCGGGGGGAGATATTTCCTTTTCATCTTTTTTTTCTGCTCCGCTGTGCACCGATGCAGTTGGTCACAGCCCCTGTAAAGGCATAGGGTGATAACTGATGGCAAGATAATGCACTGCACTATCTCCTCTCTCTCTCTTTTTATTCCTCCTTTTCCTTTCTGTCATGTTTCTGTCTCTGTCCCTCTCTCCCTCTCTCTCTCTCTCCCCAGGTGTGCTGGTTGCCGGGGCTAAATGATGAACAGAGCCACAGTGTCTGCTGTCTCTAATGGGGACATTATGCAGGAGGATGGGAGAAGTGCTCACACCAGGCTCGTAAATCACACACTCCTGTAGAGAGACTCACTGCAAGGCCTCACTGCTCCACTAACCCTGCAATAGATACACAAATATAAACTGAAAAGCTACCCAGACACACACATATGCAAACAGATATTGGGCATTTGCATACATAGACACAGGAATGCAGATTAACACACTCGCACTTGCGCCGCCGCTGCACACTCCATTTACTTGACCTCCAGCGCGTAGTCAACATTTGCCATGTAGCTACTGAGACACAATCCACTTACATCTGTCCACTGACAGCAACCTCTGTAGGACAGTGTGCCACACCAGAGCTTGTGTCAATGTGATTGAAGTTTGACAGAGCAGTTAAAGCATTATTAGCGCTCCCTGTCACAGCCCAGCACACAAAGAGGCCCGCCAGTGGCACAGGTGAGGTAAACACAGGCCCCATTTAGCATATTACCCATCAGTCAACACGACAGGCAAAGAAGATAAAGAAATGCACACCCACTGCGAGTGGGAAAACACACACTCCAGTCTGCTCAGTCTCACAAGGAGGGCTATATGAAGGTATTTTGGCAGGTGTGTGCTCAGGCAACCCACACACACACACACACACACACAAATACCCACAGACATTCATACCCACACACATAAGAATAACAAGCAGAAAACACATGCTTCCATGCACACACACAGGTTGATGACAGAGGAGGTATTATTCAACGTGAAATATGTCCAGGAGAAGCCTCACGCAGCTCACTGACTGTGATGAACCAGCGCCAGCGTGCCTTGATCCTTTCTTTCTCATTTATCCCTGAATTTACACTTTATGGAAGCAAAAGATAATCAGGAGGAATCTGCAAAACCGGCCATTTGTTGTGCGCGGTTTATCCACCACAAATCACTGAAGTGCCGTACCGCTAGTCAAAATATCCTAATCTGAAAAATTCAAGGTCAGGAATATAGTTTATAATATGTTTATATATCACATGGATAACACACTACATTTGACATCTTCAGCAGTGGAAGAATGATCAGTTCCAAAAACATTCTCGCCAGTTACGGAACAATTAATGCTCAAAGGAGTTAGTGCACACACGCTAACAATGCTAAGCTCTTAACAGTTAATGTGTTGCCAAAAAGGCAGGGGGCCGTGATGTGGCAACAGGGGCTTAGCCAACAGAGCTGTTTGGACTAGAAACAGACAGCTGGCACAGTGGTGGGGAGACCTGTTTAAATGCCCTCTCCTCAGGAGGCCACGAACCCAGTTGACCTTTTGCAGACTCAGTCAAACGCAGACAACTATTGTGAAGAAACATCCCAGCTAATATGTTAATTTCCCACACTATATACAAATACACGCAGGGATAATTGGGATACGCTTAATGATTGGCGGCCTGCAGGAGTAGGTTGCACTGTGCCTTTCAGTGCGCCACATCAGCAGACAAGTAGCGCGCAGGAAAAAAAAATAGAGGTAGGTTAAAAAAACAATAGAGTGAGACAGGCTGACAGAATGTTTGATAAGGCGGACAAAAGGGAGACAGCATGCATACTCTAACCGCAAAATTTATACGGTCCACTGGTATTTGTCTTACATCTTTCAAATGGCACGAAGCAACCTTTATCCAACGTGATTCCTCCCCGAAGATAATGGATTGTGAACACAAAACCTCCTCCTCAAACCTCGTCATCTGCCCCTTCCCCGCTTCCCATCCACAACACACACACACACAGCAGCGGCGGCGCAGACACACACACACCTCTGTCAACACTCCCTGAGGCAGTAGTGTTAATGCCTCTCAGCCTATTCTCAGTCACACATGGCTGTGGAGGCAGTCACCAGTGGAGCCTCACTGCTAGATTAACCTTTGCTCTTGCCACAGATCTGTTTTTCAGTGGGACCGGCAGTCGGACAGGGGCCATGCCTGGCAGATAGTAACTCATTGTCAGAACACTGTCAGCACCAGGCCTTGCATTAGTGGCTTTTGAAGAAAGGGGACTGTTGACGTGGGCAGGGTGCCAGTCAAGAGGAAAAACAGGCCTACTGCCCCCACGCAGCACTTAACCTGACCTCTCACCTCCGGATGTGGGGAGAGGGTGTGAGTCTGTGTGTATGTGTGGGGGGGGGGCTTGCCGTGCGCACACGTGCATGCATGCGTGGTGGTGCCGTTCAAAGTGTTTTCACTACACTTTAGCGAATGCATATTCTGGCCGGCGATAAATCCCAACGCTCGAGAAAGAAAAACAAAACTGGCACTTGCTTTTCATTTTCTCTCGGTTTCTCACTGGTGCAAAATGTCCATTCATGTTACCCCCTCCTACCCCCCCCTTTCCCAGTGGTCTGTGTTACATTTACAAGACGAAAAGGTCACATGTCATGGTGAATGTAATGAGAGAAATGCAGTGACTGGCACTCAGTTAAACAGAAGTAAGCACTTAGGAAAAAAATTGTGAAAACCTCAAGTTAAAAACACAGAACGTGGCTTCTGTTAATCAATTTTTTATTTGTGTGGGTGCGCGCGTGAAACCGCAGGTCTGCACACACGAGCTCGACTTAGGATATGTGGTTCGGCTGATGGATTGGTCCACATGCAACTAAGTAGTGAGTAAAAGCATAAAGAATCAATTGAATGTGAAGTATTTGTTTGGCTGTAGAAATCAATACTAAATGCCTTTCGCCATAATCAATGGAATACACTTACAACGCTCCCCGACTGATCTGCATTCTCACTTGCAGCGCTTATTTTAAGTCGGGGTGATTACCTGTTGTGCTGGCGGCGACGGAGAAACAGACGGCGCAGCGTTCCGACGTACATTTGAACTCGATAGACGATCACGGACTTCACAGAGACGGAGTGAGAGATAATGAGACTAAAAAACATGTGATAAAGAGACAACATGACAGAAGTGCTGAACTGCTCCACTGCGGTTTTGATGGTGACATCGGCCTTTAAGTGGAACTACGGCACCGTAAACATCTGATTTCCTGAGAGCAAAGAGTGGTCGGGGTCCTGTGAACATTCCAGTTCCACCTGCCTCGCTTCCATCCTGCCAAAATCGGGCTTAAATGACTTATAATACGGCGGAGGGAGGAGGAGGATGAAAGGGTGGAGGGACAGAGGGACGGAGCGGGAGCAGCTGCCGGCAGCTTTGTACCTCATTGTGCGGTTTAAATAACACGGAATGGCGAGATAGTACCAAACAAAAGCAGAACAGGAAAAGGCCATTGGAGAGTTCCTTTCAGCAGCCCCGTGTCTGCTCGTTCCTCCCCTCACCCCTACCGACCTCCACCATGTCACCCAGGCGAGTCCTCCTTGCTCTGCTGCAAGTGAAAAGACGTTCCAGCCAGTAAGGCTCCCAGGTGGGTAATGTACTCTTTAGAGCACCTTTTTTTTTTTTTTATTCTCAACTAAGAGCGGGTCGGTGCTGCAAATTCATGGAACTGAACTGCTCTCAACAGCAGACCCAGCCCAGAAACTCAGCAGGCAGGATGTGGGACTTGTCGGGCTGGCAGTCGGAAGGCTGTGAGTGAAAAGTGATTTGGGTTTTAATGAAGGGCTGATGAATGGGTCTCAGACCTCGGCAGCAATAACTCAGAGCCCAGGCGGAGACACACGCCTGGCAGGGATAAGAGCTGCGCGCTGCTGGGTCACGGCAGGGCCACGGTACCCTTACACTTTCTTAGCTGGACTAGACGGACATGACACATATTAGGAGTGGGCAGTCTGACAATCTTATATCATGAGTAGTCTTAATTTGGCTTAGTTTTCAGAGGAATCGTACAGACCGCAACACCAAGAGGTGCTGTATGCAGTCGCTGTTAACCAGCTAGCACCGACCTGCCCCGTCTGTGGTCTCCCTACCAGCAGGCCAAGCTGGAGAAATCACTGTTGTGGCATTTCTCACTGTCAATCAGTTGCCCTTTCAGCGTCTCATGCCCCGTGGGTGGACTCCAAAACCGCTGTCTTTGGCTACGGCTGCCAATGGTGTTCCTTGCTCTGCTCTCTGGGATATTTGCTTTTAAATGGAAAGGGCCACTTCAGCCAGAACCTGCAGCAGGTGGAGAACTGGTTCACTTGCTGCTGCACCAAACTCACTGAGGCTGCAGAGGAAAACAAGGACACCGCAAAGTCCGCCCCGCAGTGAGAGAGAGAGCCGACTACCGTCGCCAGCTGCTGTCCAAATCAGTGGAGTTGGAGTCTGTCCGTGGAATGAGAGGCAGCTGAATGACATCAAAGAGTGTCACAATAGATCCTGGCTGCTTATTTTGTAAAAAGAAAACAGCATTGTGGAATTAAGATAGCAACGAGCGGTCCAACATCCTGACAGAAGCATGAAAGAGGTGCAAATTACTAGTTCCGGTGAGAGCTTTCTTACTACAATCAGAGCAAAAACAAGATGCAAAGAATGTGAGTTGGGCCTTTAAGCTTAAGCTACAGGCTTTGCATCCAGGTGACCACATCCACTGCCGATCATACGAGAAATTGTGATTTAGATCTTTCACACCATTACACCTATTGTTTAAAGTCTTGCCAAAATGGTTGTTTTGACTGTGCAATACATATTTTGAGTTTCCAGGAGAGGCAGCTGTGTAGGTCTGAGCAGATATGTGCAAGTGTGGGTGTGGCAGTTTAATGTATGGGCGTGTAAAATGCAGCAATGCAGCCAAAAAGCACATTAAACATCTAACTTGATATGCCCAACTCAGTGCCCAGTAACTGTTCCCCGTTGCAGAAAATATATACAAAAATCAAAGCACATTAAATTTATTACGCTTCTTGAGTTATGGCATCTTTCATAGTCTATCCAATAAATGCATCACAATATTGCTCTTAGTCTTATACGGCCACAGATGATGTATTTTCCATTTATGAGCGGCTATGCAGATTGCGAGTAACCGGAGCGGAGACGCTCTTGAGGTTCTGACATCGAAAGATTCCGCATTTTGTTAATGCACAGAAAAGACGTGTAAAATTGTGGCAGATCTGAATATCGAGATGCAGATAACAGGATTAAATTCATCTCTGGGTGACGGCCTTGCCAAAAGCCTCCTGTAAAAACGAAACTCATCAGCTGAATAAGCTAATACACTGAAGTACAACACGCTGGAAAACAAGGAAAATGGCTCCTTTTATTTGCAAGGACTGTTTAAATAGCAGGTTAATGCACATGTTCAAGATTTGTTTTTGGAATTAGTGTGCACCAGAATAAAAATATTGCACTGATGAACTTTGATCATTGCCCAGCTGTTGACTGGCTTTCACAAATAAGGTTCGATGCAGCGACTTTACGGTTGACAATCACATTATTACCACTTGTAAGTCATAATTATGCCGATGTGCCTCACTGCCCCCCCTCCTCGGTATCAGCTTTGCTCCATGTAGATTTACCAGCCAGCGGCACATTGTAGAAAACATAGGCAGCCGGAGAGCCCTCTAGAAAGAAGTGGCACAAAATGATCTCAGCAACTGGCTCGGAAAAGCTCACCGTCGCTCCCGAGGTTCAGAGATCCTACAGCAGCAAGAAGGGGCGAAAGCTTTTATATGAACAATATAAATATAAAAAATAACGAAGCGTAAGTGGTAGGGCAAGCCGAAAGTCATGGAAAACATTTTTATTCCATTATATAACATGTTTTACCTGTGAAATGAACAAGTGGGTAGCCACTAGAGACTTCTAGCAAAGAAGTAAGCTATCGCCCGCCTGGCTGAATTACATATAAAGAATAAAAATGTTCACGCTGCTTCCATAAAGCCCAAATAAGTCCATCCAGATAATATAATTCCCTTCTACTTTTTAATTAAGTCAACAGACAAATGTTTTTTAATGATTTTGGACTTTTTCACGGAGCATAAATTATAACTAATACATCCATCGTAGGGAGCGCATGAGCACACACACACTCACGCGCTCACTTGCATGAAACTTTCCACTTTTAATCATGAGCTACCATATGTCTCCGTTCCGTAGATCCCCTGCGGCCTCACTCCGAGCGAGGAAGCGGCGCTTTTGGGGGAGTCCACCTGCAACGGTTTCTAAATCCAGCAACGCAACTCGGGTGTGGTGCTGAAACCTCTCCACTCGGTTTCACAGTGGCCTACAGCCAGAGCTGAGAGTCATGCTCAGTTCAGAAAAGAGCTGGCGGGGGGGAGGATGGGGAGAAAAAAAAAAGCCAAAAGACAAGCTCATGAATACTTATTTCTTAGTAATTAAACTCTTCCGGCTGCACTGTGCTCTCTTTTTCCTCTCGCTGCCACTCTTCTCTTTTCGCCCCTCGTAGCGCTGATGCACACTTACTTTCCTGTGTCTAAAGGAGAGAGCAGACTGGGAAACAGAAGGATGCTAGATCGCACCAAGGCTATCAGGGATTCCAAGACAAACCTTGGACACCTTTACCGTGCAGCACCTGTGCCAGCAGCAATGCACATCTGCCTTGCATCTGCTCATTACAGGTGATTAGCGAGATGATACGGTGTATTCTCCACTTTCTAAATGCTACCCTGCAGTAAGAGTACCTGCTGTCTTCCAACATTATAAACAGCACTTTACCTAAAACATGCTATTTAGAAATAAGTTATTAAGCCAAAATATGTGTAAAATTCATGCCCCCCCATCTGTCCTGTTAGGCTTGTTTAGAACAAAAAAAAAAAAAAAAGAAAGAAAGAAAATAAAGCATATCTTGCGGTTTCTTCAGTATGCCTGGCCTTGGAATCCCAGCTCTTCTGTGGGCTTAAAAATAACCTGTCAGACATTACACCTACATCACAGCAAAGATGACCCAACAGGCAAACAAACACATGCAAGACTGACTCAATAATCAGCCCACATAGCAACAGAAGACGGCGCTGGAAATTAGTTCTCTAGTTTCAGCAGCAAAGTCAAAATGTGTTAAGCTCCAAAACTTGACATTTCAAATCCGCAGGTTTGCTGCTATTTTTTTTTTTTTTTTTTTTTTTCCTCCCTGTGTATGGATGTCAGCACAGCCACAAGGTGGATCTGCAAAGCATCCATCTTTTAGACTGTTTACTTAAGTGACAGGGACAGCGAGACAAAGTGAGTGTGACAAACATTCAACCGCTCAAATGTCAAATTAAGCATAATTAAATACACCGAGGGCAAAGTGTGAAGCAACGAGGTAAAAAAAAAAGAAGCAAAATCAGTATCCCTCCAATGACTGATGAGCGAAACCAGAGGTGAGCTTGAGATTGTGTATCTATGTGTGTGAGTGTGTGTGTGTGAGAGCACAAGAGAAAGCGAGAGAGAGAGAAAGAGAGTTACGGACACTGAGAATAAACTTTATTAACACAACCGTTTGCGACGACGACAAAACAAGAGCGCCGAGTTGAGATGTGACTTCATAGGGCTCCAAATTGAGAGTCACAGACAACCAATGGCGGGTAATTTGCAATTAATATCAGTAATTGAAGCAATTAACTTTGTTTTGTTGTGGAAAGGAAACCATTTAGACACTCATGCGTGCAGGAACACACAAACACCCTCACTATCAAACACAAAAACACGTACAGCGTCTCTCTCTCTTTCTCACACATAAACAGATACAAACACACTTTCACTTTCACTAAGGTGCGCTGCTATGATGATGATGATGATGATGCAGCTCCCGGTGGCTCTTTTGATCGTATTCAAAACATGATCTTGAAATGCTAAAAAAAAAAATCCTCATGTATAGCTCCCGACAAGAGCACACTTACTATTCAGATTAATATTTAACAAAGTGTTAAAAGGCATTCCAAAATCTGTGTTGTCTCTCTCATTTCCACAGTGCACCAGATGGCGGTCCTCTCACTCTTTCGCTAACACATTTTTCTTTTGTGTTATTTTTTTTTTTGCGTCCGCTATACCTCACTTCTACCGACAGACAGACGAGGCCACGGCCGCAGAGCAAGTTAAAAGCATCCGCCCCTAAAATTTTATTGTTTTTTCCCCCCACAAATGGCTGCTCAGATAAGTAGCTCGCAGTCTTTCATGCAGTGATGCAAATCTCTGCCCAGTCTTCAGGCGGGCGAATTTTTCAGCTCACCTGCTGAGATGGGAAGGCCTACTATCAAAACAATGCCAAAGCAGTCTGAATGAATTCTGATGCAAGACAGGGAGAAGTTGCTCTTTTAAAGCCTTGAGTTATGCGCAAGAAACGGAGGAGCGGGCTCTCCAAAAATAGCCGGCAATGACAGCACCATTTTTATGCTGCTGTTTTCTTGCCGTCTTCTCAAAAAGCGAGGTGCACCAAGAGGAGCACAGGAAGTGTAACGCGCTACAAGTATCTTGGCTATTACTCCTGGATTCAATCGCCTACAATTACAGTCTTTCTAAACCTGTGTGGCCTAACATGTCATGTTTAGGTTGTTAAGAAAGCTGATATATTAATGCACAGTAAGAGGAAAAAAAGACGCAGACAGAAAATAAAAATAGACCGAGTTACACCACGGAACACTGGCTGATAAAATTACCTTGATAGCATCATCCTCTCATCATGCAAAACCTTGCTTTTATCGCACAATGAGGGAGATCCTCTCCCGTGGGCGTAAAGTAGAAATTCTCATCGCAAGATTCCTCCCTAGATGCGAGCAGCTTGTGTAGTGCTACATTACAGACAGGAGGCCAATTTCACTTATGAGTCTCATCATGTTTGTTTGATGATAAACTCGCACACTCACAGAAGATTAGGATTGGGTTGGAACTGGAGTCTTATGCCTCACAACTTATACAGTGTGTGTTATGTTCAGCACATACAGTGGGTGAAAGGAAAAGTCTGACAGTCTGAGGCATATGCTTATTAGCTTTCTGGTGGAGAGTTAGATGAGTGATTGATTCCACCCGTACTGCTGGTCTAACATTGTGCCCCCTTTTTTTAGCAAATTAATTAAAGTCTCACATCTACCCAGAATGTGTCTTTCAGTTTTTTTTAGTTTAAACTACTGCAAAGATGCTTACTTTCACCATGACCGTATAACCCTGGTTTTATTCCTGCTTTAAAAAGGTTGTTTCAGTGTCTGTAGCTATAAACGCAGCTGAGCTGGTTCTTCAGGAAGAAGACTCTTTGTCTGTGACTAACGGCGTGGAATAAAACAGCTGACTGCATAGCACAGATTCAGCTCCTCTTTGGGTGATCACTTTTCGTGGAAATGCAGCCAAATTCATACCACATCTTTAACTCGTGTATATGTTGTCAGAAAACAGCTAGCCTGCCTCTAACCACACCAAACAAATTCTACCGGCATATCCTAAATTCAATTGTTTAATCTACCCAAAACCAGCTAAATATCATACACCAACATCTTAGAACCAGAGTACAATAAAGCAAGTAGTGTTCTAAGAGTCAGAAATTTCAATATAACTTTCAGCATGTTGTGATTCAAGTGGTCTAGAAAGAAATTGTACATCTGCAACTCCCACTGGCTCAATTTTAAGACTTTAGGGAATCTCGCCAGTAAGGGGGAAACTTTGGCC
>NW_007578089.1:297362-333593 GCF_000690725.1 Stegastes partitus | reverse complement strand
GCATAAAGAGGAGTAGAGTTAACATGAGAAGTAAGATGTGGTGATTCATTGGGGTTAAACAGAGGACTTTCACTCATGGCAATCTCATGTGTAGCCAAAAAAGAATGCTGACTTATGGATTTTTTTTTCCTTAAGCAGAAAATGGAGAGCTGCAATAGGATTACTATATTTTAAGATTCTGCAACTTAAACCACTAATAAACCAGCTAACTGCTAGTGAAACAGCACTCTGGTTTGTGTGGATTAAACAAACCAGATGTTGGATGTTGCCAGGCGAGCTCACTTGCTTGGTACAGACAGACCAACATTATGAGTTTTTCCTAAACAAATCTGACCAGATGCTTGTTGCAGCCTTACTGTTAATAACCAGATATGACAGAGAGTATCAATAACGTCTGAAAAATACGCATACTTCCCAAATGTCAACCTATTTCCTTAAAAGTATCACCTATGTATTTTGGGTAGCTTGTGCGCATTCGACCTGCGTCTCCATTTTGACACAGAATGGTTAAACGAACACCTTCAAACTAATTTTAAGTCCAGTTATATAATCATTTCAACCACTGAGAGACACTGACAGATGGCTTTTTTCTCAGAATTTTTGACTAATGACCTATTCTGCTGATCAATACCGCAGATTTAACTTCATACAAAAGACGGCTCATCTGCATTCACGGCGGCAGCCGGGGAAGAATCCTGCAGAGGTTCCGGAATACTATCTGTCTTTCCTTGTGTTCTTTTTCCGGCCGGGCCTTCCCTCTCGTGTTCACCTTTCGTCTGTTAATCCCTGTCTTTCATGCCAACAGGAATGGGCGGATTAAGGCTGGAAAAGTATTCACGCAGCACACAAGCCTCTCGCAGTCTTACAGTCTATACATCCACTCTCCAACCCACTCTCTCCTCAGAAATCATCGGTGTGTACGTGTGCGTGCGTACATGTGCGCGGCGTGTGCCAGCCGCTGAGGGATTTCCGTGAAGGTGTGGGATGCGTGTGGGTGGTATAGTGCTTTACAACACATTATAACTTAGTGTGAACAGTCCATCACTATTTCCTCTAATCCTGTTTAAATTAGCCAGCCTTCTGCAGAGATTCTGTACACACACAGACACACACACACACACCGTTCCTTCACTTTACATCACAATGGTGTGCATTCATTTAGAGGAACCACAGGCCCGACCATAAACACTACTTAACCAACTCTGTCCCTTACCATAACCGAATCTACAAACTAAAATGCAATGATTGACATTATGGGGATTCGCTTTTTAGGCAAGTCTCGACAGTGTGATTGTGTAAACAGATTCATGTCCCCACAAGTAACACAAGTATACACAGATGCACACACACACTGTATAAACGCTTATCCTTTGTCTTTTTCATCTAATTTTTTCCTTCTCTTTCTCTCACTCACACACACACACATGAACACTCCATCGTAGCCTCTTTCTTTTTTCTTTTTAACAACTTTGCAAATGGATAAACACACCTGTTTAGAACAGACCTGTCTGCCTTTGACACAGTCTAAATGGAATTAGTTTTTAATTCCTTTCGCTCTCCCCTGCCATCCTTGGGCTGGCTTCATGTGTGGGCATAGCTAAACCAGAACAGCTACAAACTCATACACTCAAGCTGCGGTCTCAATTTTGCTGAGCCTTCGTGGGACTGAAACGACAAAAGCAAGCAGTCTTTCACAGATGATGGGCAAAGACTGGAAGCATCTAATAAAATGGTATTAGACCAATCTGTCCAATTCGTTTAGAGCCGACGCCTCTGCATTCCTTGTCATTGTAGATGGGTTTGAGATATGGATTAGTTTTCGGAGCTTCAAGCAACCGCACGGGAAGAGTGTGACCCGCTCTCGTTTCTTTTCTTACGGCGGTGTGAGTGTCTATTAACTATAACACTCCAAAATGCCCCCCCCCCCTAACATTTTGACACCTCAGTGCTTTCAGTAGGCTGGCGAACGGTGGGTGCTCTTAAGGTAGTTAAATCTGCAGACAGAGATAATGACACCAACAAACACAAATGCATATGTCCGCACAGAAGAGGTCGTTCAGCCTTCAGGGCTCGAGGGTGATAGAAAACAGATATTCTTTAAAACATCCACAACGAAAACGTGAAATATTTATGTGCAAAGAACACTGTGGTCACTATCATAAAACAAACACCGGCACAGCCACAGAAGGAGCGAGCACTCACGGATTCCCAAACCAGAGACAACACTTTGTTATCGTTGCTAATTACACAGCTCGCTGAAATCATCTGTTGCCGTCTATCCACCAGCTATACCGTGTGTGCCGCAGATCCTCGATGACTGAGCAGAGGCAAAGCTCAAACGGCACAGACCAAATGGCAGTTTTGCATTATGTGTCAAGCCAATGCAAGACAGAGCAACATTTAATTAACATGTATAATTATGCCTTGAAGGCTGCCTCAATTTAGTGGCAACTTCATCCGGAGCTGATTACGCCGCGATGATGAGGTTAATGGTGCTGGATATTTGGCTTCTTGGCAAACAGTAAACGTGAGGATGCTGCAGGGTCTGTGTTGCCCCTGGTAACACCGTATTTAGATGTGAATGAACAGGGGTCGTGTGCTATATATTCACAATGCTGCGTGTGACCTTGACAAGCGACATTCAATACATTTGACTCACTTTCTTTAAGAATTCACTTCGAGAGTTGCTGTGCATAACCTGAACAATGATTTATTGTGGGAGCATTCAGAGCGTGTGCATATATATGTACACCACTTCTACCAGCACACCAGCCGTACTGCAAGTCCCAGGCCACTTAGTGCCTCTGTGCGTTACCCTGCGCTGTCTGTTAGACACAACCTGACACAAAGTTGTTGAGCCACTCATTTGGAGAAAATTCAGCTAATGCCTTCCACACAGAGAAACATGGGTTGTGCACCAGTCAAAAGCAAAGACACACACACACACACACTTGGTAAGGCACATTTCAGCCCACAACACTCAGTTCATGTTATTCTGCCTCACTGAGTTCACTTGACTTTGTGCCAGTTTGACTGTAAAAGTCACCGTCTTCCCTTTCCTACTTCTCACTTCGCCGCTGTCCTGACTTTCCCTTCTTCCCTGCTCCTCATCCTTCTCCTTCTTCCTTCTGCAATCCCAGCTTTCTCCTCCACTTCAAAAATAAACACTGCAAGCCCGAGACAACCAAGTGGCATAAATGAACCCTGGTTTATTGTTAACAAGGAGCCTGCAATATAGCAACTCATCCATTAGGACGGAGCGGCCGTTTACAGTGGCGTTCCAGTGGAGAAGATGGAATTGGAAGAGCAACGATAACAGCTGTAAGATAACAAAGACAACCCTGCTAAGACATAAAGAGTCGGAGAGGCACCCGGAGATCTGAAAGCCATTAACTCTGGTGCTGGCTGGGAGGAACGGGGTCTGCAATGGCCTATTTCTGTAGGCCCTATATCTCATCAGAGGCTCTCACCCCAGACTTCATGTTGTGTGATTTATTTGGCCTCAAAGTCCCTTTTTTTTTTTTTTTTAATCAGGTGTGTGCAAGCACGTGCATGTGTAAACCGGCCTCGTACGTGTGTTCTATCACCCAAAGGCCTCGAGCCCAGTTGTCAGGCAGATGGGACACAGGTGCTCCGGCAGCTCCCTAGACTCCCGTGATGTCATCAGGTAAAAGGAAGAGGAGAATAGTTCCTCCTCGCGTACAGGGATACTTAATCTTAGCCACAACATTGTTATGACTCCAAAGTTAACTTCGACTAATTTCTGGGTCATTAATTCATGCCACGCTACTGGATCTGTATCACAAAAGTCCATTCACTGAGCACTGCATGACAGATATCAGGGTATTATAATCACACTTAGCCAGTGACTCCATAATGAGAATTACAGCACTTCCTTTTTTTTTTTTCTTCTTCTTTTTTCTGGCAGGTACACAAAAAATACAATGCTGACAGATAACGGTCGATGACGGCGCCAAGCGACGAGCACAAACGGGCCACCCTGGGTCATTTGCGCTGAATATCAGTGGGTGGTCCGGAGGTGGACAGGCTTTTAATCAAAAACTGCTAAATGATTTGAGCACATTCAGACTCCTGCGCCACAGCATAATGTACATTTATGTGAAATCGTTTTCACTTCTCTTGCGACCACCTCTCTCTCGCTACACGTAACCATAAGCAGAGCAGGAAGCATGGGGTTAATACCCGCCTGTCCTCAGGTCTCAACTTTGAGACAGGAAATGAGCTGCAGTGTCCACCAATCACTTTAGATAATGAAGAGATTTATTAGAACGAGGCTGCTGCTGCTGCTGTGCCAACCCTAATTAATTTTCCTGCGTGTTAGAAAGACAGAAAGAGAGCGAGTATGAATGAAAAAAAAAGAAGAAGAAGGAGAATTAGTTGGGAAAATATGCA
The DNA here is from genome assembly GCF_000690725.1 of Stegastes partitus. Classification (NCBI taxonomy): domain Eukaryota; kingdom Metazoa; phylum Chordata; class Actinopteri; family Pomacentridae; genus Stegastes; species Stegastes partitus. The sequence continues at coordinate 329,180 of NW_007578089.1, read as the reverse complement.
AAAGGAATTCTGTGCGTTTCCAACCATGTCCATGTAGTTTATGGTTCAAATTTGTTTCAGTGAAAAGCGACAACCTGACTTGTCCTCCCTCCGTTGTGAGACTATGTAAAACATGTGGGCTTGGCAAACCAGAGACCTATAGATCAGACAGCCAGACCCAGCCAGATGGCCCCGGCCAAGCAACCCTCCTCTCTGTCAACCTCACCGCTAATTAGGATGTTTACATTGGGCCGCATATGTCTGCGCGCAAGTTTAAAGGCTTCGTAAAGGAGCGGAGAGATTAGCGAGGCGCTGGTGGAAACTGTTGCAGCTTTTTGCTGAATCCACAGCAAATGAATGAAACGGTGGCTCAGCTCGGTAAGCAAATAACTGCATTGTGAACGTTCCAGACAAATGGCAGTGTTACTTTCTTAACTTGCAAGACGACTTTGGAAAAAAAAGGTACTTTAACTCGTTTCTAGGAAGATAAATCAAGCAGTTACAATCAATGGGTTTTGTTCCATACTGTGATTCACAATTACTTCTCACTTCAAACACAATGAACAGGCTGATGTAGCTTTAGAAGGTAACCAAACCCAACTGTGTCTCACTGAAGAAAATTCTTTATTTTTCACACCTGGAAAGAAGAGGTTTATGGAAATATGCCCCCCCAAAAAAATACTGACCCTACACCTTCGAAGTCCCAAAACCTTTATAATAGTTAGCGAGAATTACATTGCCTCATCTCCTCTCTGCTAAATTACCGCCCTCGATTTCTCCACTTCTTTTGTCCCATCAATCTTAACTTCTGCCAACACTTATTTCTTACTCCTCTATTTTATATCACAATTTTCTGTATCTCCTCAATAACTAAAGCTGTCCCTTGATTTTTCTGCACATTTGCCCCCCCCATTTCAATATTTCAGTCTCTTCCTCTACTGTGTTACTCTGTGGGCCTGGAGCCACGGCAGTGTGATGGCTAACAGCAGGGGAATGTGTCGAGGGCTTACTGAATGTTTAACATGCAGTTAAAACAGGCCCGGATCCAACGAGCATGTTTTATTTGCAATAATGTCCTCCTCTTAACAAAATATCTGCTGGCAGAGGCACTTGGAAATTTATATACGTCAAACAGCTGTAACTTGCGACGGGAGCTACTTTAACCCACTCATCATGGATGTTTTATTGTATGTTTGTGTATGTGTGTCTCTGTGAGCGATTGTTTTTTGATGCTGTGCTACGCCTCACAATACATCTTCTGTAATGGCTGGGTGACTGGGCAGGCCCCCTTTCTGGATGGTGGTGTGTTGTAAATCAGAGTTGATTTGGCTTCCTGCCACAGATGTGTCAGCTTGCCCTGTCCAATGAGGATCCAACAAATCGCATACAATGTCAGTCACATCACACTCCATAGATTTTCCAGACGGCCGTGGTATCCCCCTGCCTTTTTAAGACAAGACTCCACAAGGCTTGTGATAGTGCCCCCTGCCTGTCCTCGCTATGGATTTGCCGCAACACAATGTCATCTCTCTTCCGTTGGCCCCTCAAATAGGCCTGTCAGAGTATTTCCACTGGATCAAAAGCCCAGATGGCAACAGTCAGCGGGAGAGAGAGAGAGAGAGAGAGAGAGGGGAAAGCCTCCAGTATGAAACTGGAATGGAATCAGATGACATGGAGTATACTGGGTTTAAATTCTCATTGTACTGCAAGAACACAGGGACAGATTTGTGCTCATTTATGTGCAGCTCAAAAAAAATGTAGCTAGAGACTGTGAGACACTGAGACAATCTCCTTTTTTTTGTCCACCCCCCAAGCCATACCTGGTAGTTTTGGAGAAGGAAGCGGTCTCCTTTCTGTTTGTGTCTGTGTATGTGCCGCCACGGCTGGTAATTTCAAACGTGACAGAGGAGCAACTGTACAAAGTGTTCGGCGACAGAGCATTGTGCGTCGGCGCGGCCGCTCTTCCTGCCTCTGCAGTAGGACAAGCAGATTGATGCTACGGCGGTGAAGCACTATTTTGCGAGCATGTCAGGTCACTCGCTGCATTCTGCGCCCCAGGAGAGAGCAAACCAACATGGCTCGCTCTTTGTCTCTGTCCTCGCCTACCTCTTCCTCTTCCTCTTCCACAGGTTTTTTTTTTTTTTCTTCTTCTTCCTCCGCAAGTTAACAAGTTTTACAAAGTGCCACCAGTTATTATCAACTTTTCACAGCCTGCAGACACAGTGAGTTTCCTCCGCCGCCGTAATTCTGCGGCTCAGTAAAACATGACAGGCTGCCAGAGCGCTTTGTATTGAGCCACAAGGTAAACACTGGAGTCAGAGTCACTGTGGAAAATTATTAGCATCACAGATATCGCCACCGCTACAGGCATTTGATTTATAGAGATCTCATTTTCAAGAGCAAAGAATGTGTACTTTGTTGTCGGTGGATCAGAACATCAAAAGAATCAAACGCTGTGATACGGGAAACACAAATGAACGAGCATGCACACACGCGCCTGCACTGGGGACAGTGCAGAACATCTGTGATCAGCATTAGTCAGATGGATATGCTTGAATTAGCATGAAAATCCAACCAGCAGCCAGCGATAAAGGCGAGATTCTTTTTGGTGCACGGGGATAGATGAGAGTGGCAGATCACCAGAGAAACAGAAAAGGGCAACAGAAATTGGGATGTAACCAAATAGCTTGATATTTTCACTCCCAACGCTGCAATGGCTCAGTTTTGTAATTTGCTCACAAGGGCAACGGCTGCACGCCTGAAAACGTGAATGTACTTTTAGCAACTGTATAAGCAAAAGGAATACTAGTGAGGTAGGATGGGGGGGGAAGAGATGGAGCTTAGAATAAATTGGGAGGGGAGGAAAAATGAGAGAGTCAGACAGGGGAACTCATTAACTTCTCTTTAATAAAGCCCAAGTCACATGGGGACCCTTTTCATTCCTTTATCTATCCAGTCGCACACACACACCCGCACGCACAAAGCCACACAATACACTCTAGTGCCAGATTGATGACCTCCAGATTACTGCGGCTCCAAAATCATTTGACTCGCATTAAAAATCACTAACCTATACAAGTTCATTAGCGATGGGATGTCACTGACAACCCTTTGTGTCTCGAAAAGTGCTGCAAAATCCTGCAGCGCTGACAGTAACCTCCACACTATTTTATTCCATGAATAAATTACTAAAGTGGTGGCAGTGGAGACGCTGAATGTAAATATTTTGTAGGCTTAACCGAAGTCAAGGAAACTAAGTGAAGCACACATTCTTCAAGACACGATGATGGAGAAGCAAAACCCTTTTCCTCCCTTTTCTTTGCTTCTACAGCTTTACCTTGAAACCGGTGCGAGACTCAGGCCCGGATTCCCGTTTTGTCATGTGTGAGGTAAGTTCAGACGTACAGGAGAGTGGCTGGGATGCTTGGCTATTCCATAGGGAATAAAGCAGGAATTGTAGCATTAAATATTCTTCTATATCTGAACATCCATGCCTTCCCAAGAGGCCAGACAGCCAGGCTAATTTAAGAAGCGTGGGCCTTGTCAGCTGTCACTATAGCATGCACGCCCACAGTCGCGCACAAACACACACACGCATGCACATTTAGCCAAAAAAACAAACACAAAAAAAAAAACAACGCACATGCCGCACACACACACACGCACTCAACTCAACACAAAGCTAATTCCAAAAATGTGGGCAACTGTCAGAAGTCATCATCTGTGAGTACAAAGCCGACCAACATGTTACACAACCTGCCGCTATATTGCGCGGAGAGACAGACAAGGCGGGAGAGGGAGAAATATTGATTGGCTGACTACTAACAAAATGAAAGAAAACAGCAAACAAAGTTGCCGACGTCTACCTAACGCAATCCGGTCACTCCAGGTAGCGCGTGAGGCAGATTCTGTGTGACGTTTTTGGCAGTATTTTGTGCCTGTTTTTTGAGATTTCATAATGGAGAGATGATGGAAAATGACAGGAGGGAGAAGTCATTGATCAGACTGTGCAGTTTATGGTTGCCGTCATTAATGCTTGGACACCAAGGCGGCCCCGCCGTGTCAATTCTGATGATTTCTGATGCGCGTCAGATCGTGTGATTTATATGTAATGTCAGTTCATCTTAGCAGCAGTCTGGTACATTTCTGAGACTACCTGGACTTTCTGGTTGACAGTCACGATGTTTTACCGGGCTGGGAATATTGTTTTGGAATTAAAACCCAGGATTTCACCACATTTCTCACTTGATTATCACACGTTGTTTAGTTCATGGGATACATCATGATTAGTGAGGTATCCCACCAGGTGGTAGAGCGAGTCGGTCAATGATCGGAGGGTCGGTCAATGATCGGAAGGTCGGCGGTTCGATTCTGCCTTGTAACCTGTTTCATGGTCGTTGTGTCCTTGGGCAAGACACTTCACCCACCTTGCCTGGTGTGAATGCATATGAATGGATTGTTTGAGGTGGTGGTCGGAGGGGCCGGAATGGCTGCCATGCCTCTGTCAGTCTGCCCCAGGGCAGCTGTGGCTACAATTGTAGCTTACCACCACCAGAATGAATGTGTGTGAATGAATAATTGACAGTGTAAAGCGTCTTTGAGTGTCCAGAAAAGCGCTATATAAATCTGATCAATTATTATTATTATTATTGTTTAGTTTCAAACACTGCCTGCATGTAAATCCGGGAAAACTGTCCGAAGTCACCCCACAAAAAAATCACACCGGTGGGCAAAATTAAGCAAACACACAAATGATTGGATATTCAAATCGCAATGAGAGAAAATTATGAGTTTTTTTTTTCTTCCCGTCAACTGTTTTCATTATCAAATGATCACACCCAGGTGTTCCGTGATCAAAGCTGGAACATGCGACTGCCAGTCTCCAGGGGCGACTGCAGCCCAACCTATCAGATTCTCCGTCCGCATCAATGGGCTTCTGACCATTTTGTGCCACATCAGTCCTTCACTAGAGACATCAAAGGGACTTTTAAACTTCCATCAAATAATTGCAACAAACGCGTCGCAAAGGGCTGCCACCTAAGGAGTCCATATGCCAGTAGTAGTAGTGCAATACGGGTCCTCGGTAGCTGTGTGCTGGAATTTATTTCCCCAAGATACTGTATGACATTCCTCAAGCAGATTTCCATCTCATTGTCACCGTGTGCACCATCGCTCATTCACTCAGATGATACAACTTAGGGGTTTGGCACTGAAATACATTAGCATTTTAGAATACATTAGCATACCCAAAGGGATCTGCGGTAACATTGATTACAAGTAACCGCATGCATTTAGATGCTGCTCTGCCTCTGATCACACGCAATATGCCAATCGCTACACCCTGCCCTCCCCCCTCTTCCTTTCGCGCACACACACATTGTCTTGGTGAGGCAGTCCCGCCACCTGCTGCGAAGCAGGTGCCGTGATATGATACGATTCTGCCTCCCTCCACGCATGCTGACACACATGCGTGAACACACACACGCACACACATACACATGCATGTCTTCAAAGACAGAGCTGTGAAGCAGAGGTGACAGGTCTCTGGTTCCATGCCATTCTCAGCAAATGTAGCGCTAATTGCCATCCCCTCACTGTTAGAGAGCAGCATGGATTCAACATGAGGTCCATATGGGCCCCAAGATGGAGTCATCTCCTGCCCAGGAGAGCGTCGTGGGAAGAGAGAACAAGCACCTGACAAAAAAAAAATTCTCAAGGAAAATATTAAAGTTTTCAATTCCATTGTGTATTCGGCTTCAGCTCATGAGCTCGTATTTTGTCAGCCGGGCATACGCACATGTAGAAGTTGGTGTTGTTAGTATGACAGCTGATTAGAGAGATGGGAGATTTGAGTGTGACACCTCTAATGATCTCTTCATCTGACTGACAGGCTAGGCAAGGCTCCAATTCACACATCTCGCACATCACAGAATGTGGTTCACATACAGCAAAGGTCAGCATGTCAGACGCACACACCGCTCAGACACACAAATACGCCGTACACACTGCTCCACTGGATGTTAGAAAAAGACTATTTGCTTCCATAAATCCCTCCTGTGGCTTCCAGAATATTCCGCTATTATGTTGGCCCTAGCAGGGCTATTTCCTCCCCCAGTTAGCCTGTCATCAGGAGCATTGTACTGTATTGTCTGCGAGCGAGCCTAAATGGGACCCTTTCAGGGGTATTTTCAGGTACTTTCATGGAAGAATGGAAAGGATATTCATATCACATTTCAGTTTTTCTATTGCTGAGCAAACACAGTTCTGGACGACACACAAACACACACCGGCACTTCCTTCACTGACCCAAACGAACAAGTCAAGCGCATTCCTGCTCCCAGCGATTTCCTCCATCTTTTCCCAACAGACAGGATCCCATTACAAGCGCCTGGCTTTTATCTCTCACAGAGGCAGCAGCAAACATTGTAGTACGTATTGCAAAGGGAATGTCCTTAGCATGTCCGTAATACATATACAACAGATGGCTGGTTTCCGACAATATTCTCGGGGAAAAAGCGCCGGATGAAGCTGCTCCGCGAAACAAGGGCAAAGTGATGGGTCCAGATTTCTTTAAGGAACTGGCATACGCCGCAGCAAGCTTCGTTAATTGCACCCGCACTGATCCATCTCGTGATTATTGGCAATTATCTGTCAATTAGCAATGTGCTGATGTCACGACGATGTGAAAGGCAAAGCAATCAGGAGCTGTTAGGATAGAAACGGTCACCCATACTAATGACCTCATCTGCGTCCCAGCTGAGAGCAGAGCACCCTATGCAATTATGATTTAGTGTTCTTGTGCGTGTGTTTTAATTTTTTATTTTCTGAATCTAGTAACTAACATCCAGTGTGACTGCAGCGAGCACCAACATGATCCAGGCCTGTTTCATGTCTACGCCGCTAAGTGGTTTTGGGGGGCTCCTAAATAGGGTACATATGCCACTCAAAACGACCTTGACTGAAGCACACTTAACCCCTCCTTCAATTGCCCCCTTACCACCCATCACCCCAGTGAGGTGTCCCATTTCTTTGAGACACATTAAGTCTGGGAGAATGTAAGAATTTTTGATAAATGTCCTATAAAATAATGTGCTTCAGGAGATGTTTGATGTAGATCCCAGGAAAAAATTATAATATAGAATGTGCTCAGAAGACAATAGCACCTTCCGAAAGCAGCATACATCGAATCCAAACTACGCATGTCCTTGAAGTGATGTGCTTGCCAACTTTGGGACGTTGTTCTACACGGGACAATCCCTTTGCATGCCCTGTTAAATGTTTACAAAAACACAAAGAGACACATAAGAGATGACAAATCATCCTTGTATCCATCAAACACAGCCAATCCATCAGACACACACTCGCCTCTCAAATAAACAAACGACATCTGTCATTCCCTCCCCATGCTGTGATCCATGATATGATCGCAACGCTCATACGTCCTGGACAATTCACAATCAATCTTTGGAGCCAAGACAACAGACAGAGAGAGAGAGAGATAGAGGCTTCTTGTATGCTTTTTTGTCTTTGCCACGTTTCTTTTTTTTTTTTTTTTTTAGATACACTACCCGTCCATTCCGCCATCTATCATGCTTTTCCTCTTAGAAGCTGCCGAATGATGTTTATCAAAGGCAGGAGTAGATTTTCAAAGCATTACCTGAGCCTCAAATTGATTGAAAACATGTGGAGAAATTCAAGTCACTCTCAACACTCCCACCATGTTTTCAACCGTCAATAACGGCAGAAAGAAGGTGTCCTCTTTCCTCTTTCGACCAATCATTGACAGGTGTCTGAGAGACCTTTTTAGAGCAAGCTGAGTGATTTTTTTTTTTTTTTTTTTATACATGCTTGAATCTACTGACACAAACATACAGACGCACTCGTAGGCTCACACGGTGACCTTGTCAGGAGTTATAAACATCACACGAAGAGAGCAATGCACATCTGTGCCTCTCCGTTCCAGCTTAGGTTATAGGCAAGTTCATATATCAAGTAGCTTTCATAAATGCCAAATGAATGCTGGATTGTTGAAGACGTAAAAGCAAATTTGGGGGTTGAGAGTATTTATTTTTCAAACCAACAAAAAAGCAGCGTAAACATGCCTGAAACCATGTGGAATGTTAAGATTTTAATGGAGTCTCTTTATTCACTTACAAAGAGAGAGGAGTCATCAATCGTTACATACACTATAACATTTTAAAAAAACACTAGCAGAGTGAATATCACACATATCAGTGTCTGCAAACACACGCATGTTTGCACACGCAGCCACCGTCACACAGAAAGAACGTTTCTCATGAATTCATTAGATGAGGGGAGAAGAAGTACAAATAAGAACACGAATCTGCAAATCGCATCAGCCTAGCACACTTAAGCGTTGCCTTTGAAAATATGCAAGATAAAGGAAGCCAGACATTGCTCCTTTATCGTCCTAACCTGTTTAATGTTGTCTGGGGATAGGAAGACTAACGCTTTGGCACGGAGAACAAAAGGCCTGGGAGACTGTCACAGAACTTAACACACCCCTGCATGACTCTGCTTGGCCAGCTGCTTTTGTCCAGACAGCCGTTTTGTGATCGGCATTACACAGTCTGTATTGTCGTTAGCACAGGTTGGAGCATGATATATTCACCTCGAATGGGTTGGGAGGAACTCGGTAATGTGATTCATTCAAACCTAAGCGCTCTAAGACTGAAATGATGGCCTTTCACAAGAAAAACACTCCGTGCTCTCTGGCATGAAAGTGATAACACATACGGAAAGATCTCCAAGACCTCCCTGACAGAGATCAGTCTTGTTTAGCGTGTGCCGACAAATGCATCCACAGGGACACGGAGATTCCAACGGTATCCAGCTTTTTGATGCAAATACACAGATTTTCTTCTTGCCACTGCGAACAATGAAGCTATTGAAATCCTCACATACCAAAAAGCAAAATACAAACATAAACAGGGCACATGAGTTGGAGAGAATACCAATGGCCGATTAAATGGCCATTAACAGCAGCCATGCCTTCGTAGGGCTATTTTGATTAAATCATTAATCCATGATGTGTGACGGACAGCGGTAGGATATCATGATTGGATTTACAATGATGGTGTCGGTAACAGAAGTAGGTTTTATCACACTAAGTTGTTTCCAAACCACACGTTTTGTTAGAAGAAACCTAAAAGCGTGGACGTAGCTCAGCTCTATACCTTCAAATATAAGAGAATTACATCCCATTATAATGATAATATACTCTCGCAAAGTGGGAAACCAGCGTAGCTTCTCAAAACAAACATATGCACAAATTCTATCTTTAAATTTGTGTGATAAACACTTGTACACAACTCACACGCCGCCTGTCTAGTTAGGCCTTTACAAACCATTTATCATCCACTGAGCACGCAGTAAAGGTGTAAGGCCACGCTGCTGCTGCATTTAGATGGAGAATTTATGATAAAAAAAAAAGAGTCCAGCCTTGTATATTATACATTAATAATATCACATCACTTATCTGTCAAGGATGTATCTTTTGATATTAACAGAAGTTCCTCTAAAACTGACGTGACACACTTGTAAAACACCCGGAAAACCGCTGTACAATTACACTCGGCTCGGTTTAGTGGGAACGTTTGTCATCTTGACATGTCATCAGCTGAGTGCAGCGCGGCCACGGCGGAAAAACACATCTGTTCATTCACGTTGCTTTATTTAAAAAAAAAAAAAAACCTACCTGACTGCATACCATGTGTGTACAGTATATTGGAGCAGTTCATTTCCCCAGCTCTCAGAAATGGGCTGACTCCGCCCAGACATCAGTGTCAATCTGCTGGGTGGGTGTCTAACAGTGTGTGAAGCTCACATCAAAGGCACGCCGCTTTAAATGCCCAGCCTTGGGAGAAAGAAGGGAGGAGACAGACTTCATAGGAATAAGGGATGAGGAGGAAGGGAACAATTGGAGATGAGGAGGCGGGGGGGGGACACAAATTTGATTCTGTTCAGCGAGCCCCAATACAGCGGCGAGGCAGGAGCCTGTGACTGCTGTGCTAACTAGTTGAATCAAGACATCCTTTATAAACAGCTACCACAACAAACAAGCTCGCACCAACACACAAACTGCTGGGACTGTACAGCAACAAGCAATCTTCTCCACATCATTTATTAGAGAGAGATTTATTATATAAAAAAAAAAGGCAAATCACAATCCCCACAGACATCCAAGGAGATGTGCTCTCATGAAGACACACGCAGGCGTACACACTCGAAAGGGCTGGATGTGCTTAAGGGTTAGCAGCCAGAACCACCAGCCTCCTCATTAGCACAAATAAGATTGTAGGCAGATACTGGCCTATCCTCCTCTCCCTCTCTCCGTCTCTTTGTCCCTCATCGCCTCTGTTCTCTTGCACAAATGAGTCCTAATCCTTGTCCTCTAGCTCGCCTCAAAACAAAAACGGCACGGAGCTGCGGAGGGAGGGACGGGCACAACAGCATCTCTGCGTGGGGAATTTGCGGATCCGGTAGAAGGAGGATGTTTCAAATACGTATAACTTGAGGACGCTTCGGTTGCGACGTGACCCCCCTGGATGCATCACATTTAAATGAGTCCCCTCGGCTCGCACCGTCATAACTATTCATGGAGGGGAGGGGGGGAGTCAATAGGTCAACATGGATCGGGATTAGTTTGTCGAGTTGGCCATTAAAACAAAAACATGAACGTAATAAATATGCCAACTGGGGGAAATATATTAAACGAGAGTGGATATTGGATGAAAGAACCTGATATGCATAAGCTTGCGTTTTCAACCGACAAGACATTCCCAAGCTCCTGATTCCAATTTGTTGTTGTTGTTGTTTTTTCTCTCCTGATATATTCTCGTTGCCTAAATACAGAGAACAGAACTTGAAAGCAAAACAAATCTTTGAGCTTGCTTCTTCTAGGGAAATGCCTCTTTCACCCTGTCAGTTTTTTTTTTTTTTTAGTTGTACTCCAGCCAGCCAGACGACTGCTGGTAGATCGAGATACTGTCCACTCATTTCCCATTACCCTCTGTGCTTCAAATCAATAGTTAATTACCTCCAAAAATGCTCTCTTCTTATCCAGCTAGAGAAGTGGACAGCATAGGGTAGGTTGAAATTGGCCTGGCAGAGGGATTCTGTGTTATGCAGGGTGAAAACTGTCCTCCCACCACTGCTACTTATTGGCCCATCAGTGTCCCTCTCGGAAGCTGGCGTTCCATTTTGCACTACGCCAGCACTTCATTTTTCCTCCACCACACAAGTTTCATTTTTCATGCTAAACGCAGACACACACACACACACAAAGACACAAATATTCATGCACAATTCTCCTGCCTCTCTCTGGCCAAGAAGCTAATGTTTAATAAGAGATTACATTTATGGTGAGGAGAAGGGCAGGCGAATGGTGAAATATGTCCACATGTCCTGAACCTGGGAGAGGCTCTGGCACTTACTCATTAATAATGGGACAGGCCCCAGGCCCAGGCCCTTAGCTCTCAGTCTCTACTCATTTCCTTTCCACACATCAAAGCTGAGCGAGTGTACGGCCGAGCATGTGTGTGTGTTGAGGATCTTGCACATTAACATCTGTGCATGTGTGTGTGTGTGTGAGCTTGTCAGTCCCTATGAGAAACAGCCTGTGGAGGAGCCGGCTTTTATTTAATCAGAAGTGGAGCAGCTTCCACCACCGTCCGTAATTTCAGCCCTATTAACGTTCTGCCTTTAATTCCTCTGAGCGCTGGAGACGCTGGATCCTCTGGGCTGCTAATTCACTTTAAATGCAAAATGTACCACAAGTTTTTTTTTTTTTCTTCTTGTACAGTGGCAACTTCATATATTGTACGTTTAAACTTGAGAGTCGAGGGATTTGCTAAATAAACACGGCGCGCAGTTATCAAGCGTAAACAGTGAGCTAAATTGATATTCTTATCAGTTTGATTGTGGACTTTTTAAAAGTTTCCCACACATTTACAAGTCACAAATACACTATACCTGCCTCCTCACACTCCATACTGAGCCTGTGCCCCGCCAGCCTACCTACTTGTAGCCCTTAAGCCTTAGCCTTAGGGCTTAAAAGTAACATTAAATCATTCTGGGCCTGACTCAAAAACAGATCTCATTATAACAATCATAAATGAAGCCCTTTGTTCCTCCAAGCCTGCAACCCCAACAGTCTCTTTACCCTCTTCCTGCGCCTGCCAATACTGCGCCAATTACATCTCGAGGAGGACAGGCTCATGTTTCACCTTTTCTCCCTTGTAGCAGAACCTATAATGCTTCATAAATGCATCTGTTTTTAACCAAAAAAGTGTGTTGGGGGGGAAGAGGCAGGTGAAGGACGGAGGAAGGGGGGGGAGAAGTTGAGAGAAATAACCAATTATTCCCTGGCAGGAAGGTTTGGGGAGGGAGAGAAGAAAAGGGGTGTACCTTGCAACTACTCTCAGATTTAATTAAAAAGAACAATCTAGTAGGGAAGAAGAAGCGGACAGCAAAGTCAACAACAGGCTTTTGTGGACCTGGACTGGCCGGGGCTGGTTTAAGGGAGGGGCCGGGGTAGTGGACAGGGGCTTAAGAGGCCGTGGGGGTGGAAGAGAGGTGGTCGAAATCAGGGCTGTAAGTATAGAGGCCCCAGGAGCCAGGCTGCGTGAAACAGTGGGAAATGAGACTCGATAATCAATGCTTTTTCTTCTCACCTCTCAACTCCCCAAATATCGAAGAGGCTCCCCTTTCCTGCTGACTGAACAACTGTCACCCAATCTCTAGGACAGGTGATAATGGAGAGAGGGGGGGAGGAAAAAAAAAAAAAACAAGAGGAAGAGACAGAAAACGAATGAGAAAAGGCACATTTTTCACACCACCATCCTTGAGTGGTAGGGAAGCTGGTTCACTGCGGCCAATCAATTACTTGCATTTTCCGCGAGGTGTGGCTTGGAGGGGTTATCTCTCAAGTTTACGCTCCCGTGCACATCGAGCCTCGGAGTGGTGAATGGTTCTGCGGGGGTGCGTGTCCGCGTTGTGTGTGTTTACCGTTCGAGGGAACTGGCTTTACTAGCAAACAGATGACTCACACAGTTTGAGGTTGAACTGTGTCACGAGCGTCACCGCTTTTCACTCCGGTGCTCTAATGTGTTTCGTATGTCGCTTGATGCGGTGGGGACTGCTTATCCCCGAGATTGGACCGATAAGGCCCCAGCACCTCGTCCCGCGGTCGGCCACCTGCTCCGATAAGGGCCGAGCACGAAGCAATGACGGGTGGAACCTAACACTGCCGATAAGCATCTCCGCGGCAAATCTCAGGACACAGGAATGCGCGGAAGACACTGGAAGACAACATGGTAAAGAACACCAGATACCTGCTCGGCGAGGCTGGAATTAAAATGGAATAGGATACGCGCAAAAACACACACGTTCGGTTATGGCGCATACTGCTCGAGTCCTCCCTCCCTCGGTACTGCTCATTCTCACACAGAGACGTACACAAAAATGTGCACATGCATAAGCTCCCAACCTGCATCCACCATCTGGCCCTCCCGAGGCTCAGATGTCTCTGGGGTAAGGTGAGCTGTGAGGGTGGACTCTGTGTGTATGTTATGTGTGAGATAGAAAGAGACAAATAGAGAGAGTGACCAAGCAGTGATCATATTATGGAAGAGAAACTATACAGCCCACTGCAATATGTGAAAAAAAAAACCTGCATCGACCGCAGAATCCTGCCACGCCGCCTGCACGCAAGCATAATAGTTTTATAGAAAAAGGAAGTGCAACACATTTACAGGACTGCAGGTACATGAGCTGAAGGTAGGGGTTTTGCACCAGAGGTCGTCATAGCCAGCTGGGCTACGTAAGTGCGTTTTAACACCAAGTAGTCTTTTCACTGTGGGCAAAATAAAGCCTCCATTATGGGATCAGGCCATGTCCACTGCCCCCGCCAAGCCATAACAGTTTTAGCACTATACTGACGACACAGGCACCCAAATGTACAATACACTCCTGGCGCCGCAAAAACAAGTGAAAAATTGAATTCTACTTTAGGTGGTCCCAGGTCAGCAGTAGTGCTCGTGGCCAAAATACACTCATGTGAGCACTCACACGCATAATCCTTCATGTCTTTTCAGTCTCACCGCCTCAACCCATGGGCCTGTGTTACGCTTGTATTTTCCCCATTCTTCTCGTTTTTTTTTCTCAAACAATTTAAAACGAGAGAGCAGAGGAAAAGAGCAATCTTGCATTCACATCCATTAGAGACTCAACAGGACTCTTTTTACAGGCTGTCTCCTCCGCACAGCTGGTGAGCTCACACAACTTACACACCGAGCAGGAGAGAATTCTTAACTCTACACTAGCCTCGCAAAGCCAGTCTACATCAATACGAGATCAGTTTTCACTGCAACATTTAACCATGGGAAACGACTGAGAATCATTTGAGCCTGGCTAGAAAAACGTTGGACCGACCCGAGAGCTGCTCTTGAAGGTTGCAAAAATCAACCAGTTGTTTTGAAGCGCGTGTAAAAAAAATAAAAAATTAGGTGTTACTTTGCAAATGCATGGAATAATTTTGCTGATCAAACTGATTTTAGTGTATGTTTTAGGTGAGAATACACTGTTGGGACATCAGTGTGAGTGGTTCATGAGTACAATCAGGTGCATGAAGGGTTTATATTACTGAGTGAGTGAAGCAGGAAAAGCTGGCACTCATCTACAGGCCTGCACACCTCACTTGAACAGACATGTGTCTCGTACAAATGTCTCTTGAGTCTTGCCAAACCACACTACGTGCAAGGTAATGATCTAGCAAAGCAGCGTTTTAGCTACATTCAAAGTCACTCACGGAAACACTCTGGGAGCTTCACTGCTCTGATTAGGAAGCGAACCCCCACGAATCTCAGGAAGCAGATTCTGACTTCTCGGCACAATGAGGTCAGAGCAACAGGAGGTCAAGTGAGGGGACAGTGCCCCCGGAGCTGAGTCAGTGTCTTGCTCAAGGACACTCCAGCAGAGCCGTTTACCTGCTGACACAGGGGACAGGAAGTTCGACACCTTGTCCTCTGACCTCTCTAATCAAAATTCCACACCAACTCTGTTGATTAATGTCTACGAACAGTGTGCGGCACCAACCTCCGCGTTGTTTAAGGTATCGCAGCTTATTGTTTATTGGAGAAGTCCTGATATTCTTTATTCCTTCCTCTGTGGATGATGCATCACCACAGTCTCTGCATCCTGAGGGACTGGTTACAGCACATCACTAACAGTCTCTTATCATGCTCATCCTGAATGCCGCTGCTGTTTTACACCTAAACTGGATGTCTGAAAAGTGAGGCAACTTGATGTTCATTTACTTCCTTTGCCTCGCTCGATTTCAGTCTACTCATTTGTAAAACATGCGTACTGTATCTTTTCTGAAACTCGCTGACCTCCCTTCTTCTCTCTCTCTCTCTCTCTCTCATCTTTATACATCCCTCGGTCCCCGTCTGTCTTCGATTGCTGTTTCATGCCCGTTTCCCTTCATTCCACCTCCCACCACCACCACCACCTAGTTCCAGCCTGTTAAATGAGCGGGCTTATCTAAGCCTAATTGGTTTAAGGGCAAACAGAAATAAGCAATGGCTCTGTAAGTAGAGGAGAATTACTGCTGCTGTTGGCAAGAACCATCCACATGCCACAGAGACAGCGAGCTGAAGGAGTGAGGAGGGGGGGAGAAGACAAGAGTGGAGATTAGTGAAGAAAATTATGGAAGACAGATTAGGGCAGAGAAATGAGGGAGGAAGAGAGAGAGAGGCATCGAGGAAAGTAGGCAGGGAAGGTGGAGACGGTTGGCAGAAAGGAAGAGAGAGAAGACAAATAGGGTTGAAACAGAGCACTGCACATGCTTCTTCTCTAATGCCATGCAAATCCCCTTTTCTCTGTTAGCCTTCTGCTTTGGGTCTGACTGCCCCTCTTCAAAAAACTTGTCTCTGCTTTGTCGATAACATTTTGTCGTGTGCGGAGTGCAGGGAGAAATAATCCAGCAAATCCAAAGTTCCTTATCAAATTGGTCCAATTGTCACTCCTTGTTCAGATGCACAAACGCCACCGCATACTTTAGCTTCAACTTCAAAGCTCATGTTGCTCAGCTGTCTCCCAACCGTTCATTTAGGAGTACGTCCTCTTCATCCTTTTCAGCCCATAGATCATCAATTACATGTGTTTACTGTAAGAGAGGTCAAATAAATTATTCAATTCAACGCCGCCGTGTGTCCATATGGTCAGAGCTGATCCCTGAGTCTGAAGTTACAAACAGGCACTAAAGACGCACACATGCACACAGACGGATCTCTGACACTTTGTGATTATCGGCCGATTTAATCTCATAATCAGATTAAGAGTGACAGGATAGGCAGGGATAATGTGGTCAGTGGCTCTGCTCTCCTTCACACACACACACACATGAAACAACCGAAAAAAAATGAAAGAGCAACAGATTGGAGTTCAGATCAGTGAAGATTTTAACCTTCCCATGGGGCGACCTCCTTTCAATTAGCCACCCATACAGGGAAATCACTTTCATCCTTGTTACTGAGGTAACCCAGGGGCCATCTCCCTGCCCATCTGCTTCATTCTCATCCCATCTTTTAAAGTAGAAACCCCACAACCCCCTATTTTTTTTTTCCCTAGCAGGGAAATTTCACTCTTCACTCTCATCTTCCACTCATCTCTCTGAAATTACATTTCTGCTGTCATTTCACATGGGGTAAACATTTGAACCTCAAAATATCCCGTCTCACAGAGGTAGCAATTTTGGGCCTGGGCTCGGTTATCCATAGCTGTGTTGAAATCTGATGAGCACAAACACGAAAGCCGCCGCCGAATTATAGAGCACAGCCAGAGTTGGGATCAGTCCAGGAGCGCAGTTGTGAATGATTAAAGAGAAAAAAAACAAATTTTAATTCTAATTTACTTATTTGTGGGGAGTGGATACAGGCACGCCATAAGAGGGAAACTGACGTGTTCCTGTGTGGGTTTTGTTGGAGAAGATGTGCAACAACAACACAATAAAATAGAGGGGGGAGAAAACACACTATAAAGCCATGGTGTTAGTGGGTATATCCATCCAGCTGCTGCTGTGTGAAGCTACAGCCCAGAGTCCGGTCCCTAGGGTGCCACAGCGGAAATGAAAAACATGTTTAAATGAGAAGATATTAGCTACTGTACTAGTGGCACCACTGCTTGTCCAGATGAGAGTGTGTGAGAGAGAGAAGAAGAAGTGGGGAAAGGAGGAGCTGCAGACAAAGACAGAACAAGGGGAATGGAGATGGATGGAGAGAAAAATACAGGGATAGAGTGACAAAAAGGGGAGAGAGGTCCCCAAGTGCATTGACAGAGTGGTTGATTTCCAATAGTGAAAAGGAGAAATTCACCACCAGTGTAAAAAAAAAAAAAAAACCTCTTTAAAGGGAGACTTCTCATCAGTGCATCAGTGCAGTTTCTGCAATTTCTAAACGCTACATGATGATGCTCAGGGAGCTTCTCCTAATGCATTTGTTGTGTTTAATGAAAAACGAGACGGGAATCCTCGCAGGTTTGACAAGCAGTTACATCGTAGCTTCCGCGTCCCGCTGAGAATAACTAATTGCTCGTGGGATAATGAGCATCTAAAATAACACAATTAATAGAGGAGACTTCTCCTGTCATGCACTCCCCCCTCTGCACGGAGCGAGAGAGAGAGAGAGTAGTCAGTGAGGGAAAAACAGATTAAAACGCATGAATGGCCACTTTTAAACTACCCAGTGCGCATTTTAAATCACACCAAAGTAAGAATAAGTGGCATCAGTGAGACTGAGCGGAGCGGGAGTGATGCTGCTGTGGAATAAAGGGGACAAGCAAAAAAAGCAGATCTGCCGCGATCCACGTGTATGACATCCCCCCCTGTATGCCAAAGACGCAGCGCTTCCCATCGCAGAAACGTTGCAAGCGTCCCCAAAGCGCGCCTTGGAGACGGAGGAGCATCCCCACATCTACAGCAAGTGCATTTCCAAAAATGTTCTTATTTACCTTCCATCGCAGACGACGTGATGACCAGCACGCATAAAAGCGCAAACAAATCCACTGTCATGGCAGAAAAGGGTATTCTCCACAGCCTGTTCCCCCAAATAGCCAAAGACGCACGGCGCGCGTCAAAAGAATCCCTTCAGTTGTCAGAGCGGTAAACTCCAGCAGATAGCCTTCTTGTTGTGAGTCACATTTCAAGCCGTAGTAAACAATGTGTGACAATCAGCGCACGGGGAAGAGCGGAGTGGAGAGGCCGAGGGGTGCGAGGAGCAGGAGAGGGGGGGGTGGGAGGAGGAGGAGTTGGAAGAGGGGGGAGACCCGACATTGCCTGCTCGCAGCCCCACATTAGAAGGCCGGAGCCAATCAGAGAGCTGGAGCTGAAACTCACCGACCAATCGCCATCCCTCCACTCCGCCCACCGCGCATTGTCAAAACACAAAACTTTTCCTTGACCTATTTGAAGCGGTGTCCGCTGCACTGAAGGGAAATAATGCCACCAGTCGGGTTACTGCTGCTACTGCACCTCCAGTGAAAACCTTGAAGGGAGCCGAGCAGCACTCCCTCCCCTCCTCCCCTGGGAGACGATCTAAACGGCGTTTGTTGACTGGTTCAAAAAAAAAAAAAAAAAATCAGACTGATGTTGAAGGTGTTGATCAGTGATCTCCCATAAGGCAGCTCGTTCAGTTCAAAGTGTGGCAGCGATGAACATTATTTCACATTTTACATAAATCACATTTTTTGGCACAAAGACTCACTTTGCCATGTCGACACAATGCCTGAAATCAGCCTTCCACATGGTCTGACCTTCACCTTTAAACCCTCATCTGCAATGAAAATGCACTTTAACAGCTTCGGCAAATCCAGCTGCACCTCCTAATGATATTAAACAGGCGTTGCACATCAGCTCCCTCCACTTTGCCCCTCTCTCTCACCCCCCTTTTGTGTTGCGCCTGTGCCGCAACAGATGGTGCACACAATGGGTTTTTCCCTGCAGGGACACAGAGGACCAGGGTCTGCTTCAGAAGAGGAAGGGGCATTTGCCGCCCTGTAGCCCACAACCATACACCTGTCTTGGACTAGATCTGTTCCCTCCCGCCCCCCCCATCACGTCCCTGGAGCTGAAGAATTGGGATGGAGTTGTTAATCTGCAGCCTGAGTGGGCCTGGTTTTACCCCGGGCCACTGGATGGCCTAATACTTCAGAGTTGTCCCTTCACAGCACACTGGCCCAGATTTTTCCTTTTTTTTCTATTTCACCTGCTTTAGTTCTTGTGGAGTTAAAGAACACTGTGGATTTTAAGGTTTTAATATTAAATCTGTGTATTTTTTTCCCCTTCCAACAAACCTAAACTGTGATTCCACTCCTAACTTCTGGAATAACAAAACTCAAACACGCCGTAAATGAAAGGTGACTCACACTTAATAAATGGTTGTTCCACTAGTGGCAAAGGCCAGCTGATGAACTGGGGCAGACACAGGGCTTCAGGAGCATCAGGCAGCGGTTGCTAACCTGGGACAGCGGCTGATGAGAGCATTTGTCATTTTTAATGGTGCAGCGAGGAGTGGCGCTACAGTGTGGCACGGCACAAAACCCGGCACAGCGTGGCCCCTGGTGCTGGCTGGTTTTTGTAGGGCCTCTCATAGCCACCTGGCCTTATTTTTCACCGAGCCAGTCATCATCACCTACAACTCCACGGGTCATCTCCAAATACAGGAGAAATCTGTCTCTGTTTGCCGTCCACACCCTGGGGAGGAGGAAGGAAGGAAGAGTATGAGGGGAGGTAGGAACAATGGCGCTGCCGCTGTAGCACATCCTCCTTTACAATGCCGCACTCAGACAAGCAAGCACATACAATAACAGAAATGTGTGTGCAGTCGCTCACCCACACACAACTCTGATAATGATCCACACAAAGCCACACAAGCACTTGCCTACTTCAGTTTAAGAGCCTCAGCCCAATACCAATACTGAGCCCAAACACATTGTGGAGAGCCTCTCATTCTCTCTGTGGCCTGATTTTTTTTTTTTCTTTCTGCGTGGTTAAGCCTGCAAGTGCAGCCTCCCATTTCTATTTTCAATTCTGTAGTCTACGGCCAGATTAATGGCAAAATAAAACCTCACCGAGTGCATTATCTGACTCGTGTTTGATTAAATGTTTTTCTTTTTTTAACGCTCTGCGCTCTGTGAGTTGACCCTAAATGTACTGAGCTTTTGACCTGTGCGCATCCAAGAAGCGTCTAACTCTCCATGACCGATGTGCCGTGACCTTTACGTTTCTCCTCTCTGTCTACTATTTCCTGATTCCCATTTGGTTTCTGGAAGGGGAAGAAAGAAAAAAAAAAATGTTTTCCAGCGGAGCCAGGCAGGAAATACAAAAAGGTGTGTAGCTTGTTCTGTACACTGCCAACATTAAGAACAACAGAGGGAACCAGGTGTACACAAGGCAGACCTTTTCGGATGAAAATAAAGCAACGCACTCTATAGAGACGGCGATGTTTACTCAGATGCACACTCATTATTTAGATTTGCGGAACAGGAGCACATAAGAAAGGTATAGCCGGTGACAAGCCGGCAGTCGCAACCAAAAGAGGTGGATGATTATAATGACACAAAATAAGAACGGTGGATACGAACATAAAAGAAAGCGAGATGTTTCTCAGACGCGGCGGAAGCTGGGAAGGTTTGTCTCCAGGTGAATATGAATGCATGAAAATGAAATGCCTAAGTCAATATGGAGACAGTGCAGGGACTCAGGTGACAAAGGAGTGCAGTGCTTCCCCCACCCTGGGGGTATAGACTGGTTATTAGGCTAGGCTTTAGCTTCATCCATCTTCAGGAGTCTGTGCACCGGCCATTGACAATATGAGTACAGAGCCAGGGCTGAATACAGATGTGCTCTGGACCAGTGTTCCCCAAATAGAGGGTCACTGGCGAGTCCCAGGCACAGTTCTGGGTCACAGCTCAAGGGAGGTGATGGAAAATAGTTTCATCGCAGGGAATGCATGAAGTTGGGTAGCTTGCTTAAAAAAATGTATATTTTAAAGGCCTGGCAAGAGCCAGAGCTATACTGCAAAGTACAAACAAACTGTTTCTCTGCAGTGGAAGAAAAATGCAGTTCTGAAAAAATGCCCACTGCCCTCCAGATAGAGCACATTTAGCCAGATCTCTATATACAGTTTGAAGGTCAGCGTTGTGCTCGTGGCACAAACTTGGAATTAAGATGTTTTTCTGAGTTTCAGGAGTGGAATGAGCCTCTGACAGTAGGTCAGACAAGGAGACAGGGCAGGAGCTAAATACAGCAGTCTCATTAATCTGCCCGTGATGCCAAAACTGATGGTACCTGTTCACCGCTATCAGCACACCTCAGAGACATTCATTGCACTTCTCTGACACAGAGCCACACAGAAAAGACTGAAGACATGAAAACAGCCACACAGGCCCACGAAAGCCGACATGAAAATACCTGCTCACAGAACGGATTCAGCAGACGTTTGTGTTTTTGTGGGGGGTTGTATTAGACTTAATTTCTCCTTGTCGTGACTTGCAGCGAAAATCTTATTTGTTTTGAAGTATTGCAGTTTGATTAATAAGTCGTTATCTCACGGTAATTCTACTCAAGATTCGAGCTCTTTAGAATTAATCCAGACAACACAATGAGGGAGATTCGGCTCGGCATTAAAACAGCGAGAGCATCATTACGTTCATGAAGTGTGTGTGTTTGTGTATAAGAGAGACAGTGATTGTGATTTAATGCAAGCTAACAAGCCAGTGTTCCTTCTTG
Organism: Stegastes partitus; assembly: GCF_000690725.1. Taxonomy (NCBI): domain Eukaryota; kingdom Metazoa; phylum Chordata; class Actinopteri; family Pomacentridae; genus Stegastes; species Stegastes partitus. Next base: position 307,393 of record NW_007578089.1, on the reverse strand, counting down.
TATTTACTTTTGCACATGTGCTGTGTGGCTGATTCATACAACAGAATGATGGCTGATAGATTACTGCATCACCCTCCTCAGTCACTCCCTGATCTGTCAGCTGCCATGTGTTTTGTGCTGCTAGAAGCAAGCACGCCATCCATCTTTCAAAGAGGTGTCCAACAAAACAGCAGAGAAAACACAAAACTCAGGATCCAAAATCATGCGCAGACCCAATAACAATTCACTGATTAATTGTTTTTTTCTCGATGGCCGCGGTGATTAGGATGCGTTCGTTTGCTCATGATTAGGGATCTCTAATCACAGATGAGGTTAATGGGGTTCTTCGTTCGCTCACCGCTTTGTTTCTCGTGCAGCATTTAAGAAAGTTTCCTATTAACCGTGTGGCCTCAGCCCCCCTCCTCTGGTGTAATGCACCTTTCAATTTATGCGCCAACCTTTTCCACCTCCTTCAAAGGAGGCGCCTTGACAACAACAACATTTGACACATGGTAAATTGTTTTTTGTATCGCTGAACATGTTATCATGGGCCAGTCGACCGGAGAGGCTCATAAAGTAGTTTTCTGGCTACAAAAGCAATGTTTAGGAGGTGGACTTGTTAATGAGGAAAAACAAAACTGGGCTGACAGCTCATCACTTTGTGTCAGCTCCCAGTGACAGCCTATCCCACTCGTTTTTGTCGACTTGTTTGTCTCACGGGGACACTATCAAAATGCAGCCCCCCGTTTCCTCCGACCTGCCTCTTCCTCCCCTTCGCTGGCCTGTGACAGATAGTTGAGTACAATCTATCAACCTCAGTCTGCCTCAGTCAGGGCCGCCGCTTTGTAAAGCCACGTCTGGACAGAACGCACGCGCACACAACACAGCGCGCATCCCTGAGTCTGTCACACTAAATGGGATAAACATCTGGTGGAGGAGAGAGAAAGAGAAAAACTAAGGTCAAATCAATCTGCCCCCTGTCTGCCATACACTGATCCCCTGTCATATGTTGACCTCTGCAACAAATGAAACTCCAGCGCTGCATTTGAATACAAACACTGCGGCACTTCACTCTGGCTGGAACACGGTGGGTGAGAGCGAGTCGACTCACTGGTGGACTCCCATGTTTATTCAGTTGATCATTTACTGCAAGTGTCATAGAATAGAGTTCCATTATATACAGTTTTGTAATCATCAACTCAGTTCAACGATACCTTGACAGACATTTAGCTTTAAAATGCATCTTTGTGGTTGGAAAAGTCTCTTTTTTTTAAATTTAGTGCAAACTAGCCTTCCCAGACTCAATCCACAAACCTCTGTGTGTTCTATTCTGCTGAATCTACCAACAGAATAGCTCCCATGGAAAGTTTTTACACTTTCGAAAGCTATTAACTATTCATCAACTGGCCACTGAATGCTAATTACATCACAGCTGCTCCGAATACAGACAGAATCCAAAAAATTCTGCAGATACAATGCATACATATCAGTAATAGCAGAAGATGATATGCAATTTAAGCCTCAGTGTGCCTATCTCTTTAAGTCTAATTAATTTCATTATCTGAGACTGATTCAGTTTAATTAAAGTTGTGTTTGTTTTGCTTTGAGATGTTGCATAGTCTTTTCTTATTAATTGCTCCGCCGACAGAGTGTCGTATTTTGTGATTGCGTTTTGGCTTTTGGATTTGTTGTCGTGATTTGCCAATTTGTGATTTTTATGCTGCACAACGAGGTCACAAAGTTCTTGTTAAACACATGCAGCCGTAAAACGTTTTTTTCCATTTTAAACGTGGCCAAATCCACACGTCGTGTACGATGAAACACACATGGCCTGATTGGTTCAGGGAGTGATGATGTCTCAGAAAAGAACAAAAGGATTGAAAAAAGACACGCAAGACATCAATAAATGTCATAGCAGCAGTGCTCAAAGCTTTTCGCTTGGAGGGCTGAACGTGTAAAACGATACTCGGCCACGGGACAATAGTGCACTTGGACATTTATTATTTAGATAATGACCTCATTTAACACATGCACACAGCTACACAACAGTCATGCAGTCGAGCACACGTGCAAACAAACAATAGAATTAACACGCTGACCTTCTGATATTAACACTGACCTTTGAAAGCAATCTTTCCTCCCAGCGTGCATCATCAGATCAATAATCATTGCTGCCAGGTGATGCTCAGAGCATTATCGGCCTGTTGCAGGCTCAGTGACGATGCACACACACACACACACAACACACACACACACACACACACAGCAAAGTCCATGTCAAATCCTAAATGTCAAAACCGTGTGCCGTGTGTGAAATGTGTACGATTGTAGTAATTCTCATTGTAATGCAGTGAATTAAATTCACACTCTGAAAACGCGCCACCACTCAGCATTGTCTTGCTGACCATAACTAATTGTTAATCAGTGTTTTGTGTTATGTGGTTAGAAGCACTGTGAGCAAGTGTGAAAAGCAATTAACTGTTCAATTTCCATTGCTCTCACTGTATTACTCCTTAATTTTTCTGGCTGCCTTTTTTTCTCCCCGTTTTGCCCTCTTCATCTTAAGCCTTACACCCCTACCACATGAAGGCAGGCAGCTCGGCCATCTCTCTTCGATTTCCTTATCCAATCAGAAGCAGACCCCATTACCACAGTTTCCTAGTCAATGACTTCTCATTTAGACCACACTCCCCTGATCTTCAGCTCATTGAGGCCTTGATGGATGACCTGTCGAATATGCATATTTGTGTGTGTGTGTGTGTGTGTGTGTGTGTGTGAAGACAGGACTTTCCTATCCCATGTGAGAACTCCAGACAGGTGGAATGAGAAAGTAGATTTAAAGGGCTATTGGGTCAGAGTCCCCAAACCCTCCCATCCTTAAATGCTTTATGCTCGTTTTTGTGAAGAAGAATTTCTCACATGGATCTCCTCCAATAAAGCTGATTGCAAAAAAACACCTTCTGTGCATTTTATGTTTGGCTCCAGTGGCAACATTTCCAATTTATCAGATTGCATGACTATAGTAATGTTAAGGAAGTTTTCTAATTACATTTAATTTTAAAGATTTCGAACACTTTTTCTGTATGTGCATATATTCATATTTAACTTTGCCTGGTACACACAGACCCTATTCTCTCTGTTTGGGATGTTTGGTTTGTTTGCAATTCTCTTTGATACATCCCAAAAAAAGCAAAACTAGTCAAGTTGTTTACCACCGTGGGAGTCGTGTCGAATTGTTTGTTAACTGTCATAATGAATAACCAATCTCAGCTCACAGCGTGAAAACAACACGACTTTAAAATATTAAATTATCAACGACTACTTTAGCACCAGTGGTTCACCCACAAGATAAATAATCGCGTCGCCGAAACACTACTGCACTTAAACAAGTCCTACAAAAACAGGCGGTAGACACGAGGAGAGTTTTCATCAAGAAGAACGTTTTTCCTAACTCATCTAAAACAATCAACGGTGGTGACTGTGCCTAATTTGTCATTACATATAAAAAGAAAACCTTTTTACTGACGATTCCTCCCTCGATGTTGCTCTTAAATGCAACAGTAATGAGACGCTTTTGTAAATTGAGTAAATGGAACGAATACTACAAACAGACGGACCGCTCTGTTCATCTAATCTTGCAATCCAAACTTTTCGTGACGAGGGACAGTAAATCTTTGCTCCTTGGGAAAAAAACGTCCACTTCCACACTAATTCTGAGCAGATTTTTAGTGTCTGCAAGAAAAATGCCCCCCGAGCAGCTACTGACGATGACTTCTGAGCGTTCTGTTGATGCATAGACGTCTCTCAAAGTGCATTTCATAGAGGAAATGTGGGAGCTTCTCAAAGATGGAAACATTTTAATTAAGTTGCAGAATGGTTTTTAGACAGTGTGAGGTTATCTGGAATAATAAAAAAAAAAAGTATTAAATGATTATTTTTTTCCCCTGTGAGGCTTCATTATAATTCCAGTTGCAGGTTGAGTGATGCCTGATGGCGGCTAAAGTACAGTAAAGGCAGTAATCTGTGACGGCATAAACATATTATGTAGGAAATAAAATTAGAATCTGGAATCAGTGGGGAAATAAGCTCTGCCTTTATACATTTTTAATAATCACTAACCTGATGGTAAAATTTCAACATGTTGTTGAACACGGATTCAGAATCGTATCAGTTTAGCATCATTTCCTGCCTAGTGAGAAAATACCAGAAGATGCTCCAGGAAATGGAAACTACCGTATATTCCAGACTATAAGTCGCGTTTTTTTTCATAGTTTGGCTGGGGTTGCGACTTATACTCTGGAGCGACTTATGTGTGAAATTATTAACACATTAATACTAAAAGCTAGATGGCCACAGCTAGAAGAACGAGTTCGCACATCGGCGCTTCAACACCGTGCTGCCGGGAGAATGCGCCGTGCAACTTTCCTGGAAGTCGTTGGATGGATCTGGATTGGAACTGCAACTGACGATGAGTCTGACGTAAGTGACGTAGAAGAGGAAGCGCCGCATCTTCTACCTCCGGAGTTAGCGGAGTTGTTTCAAAGTGACACCGAGGATGAAGATTTTATTGGATTTTAGTTATTTGGAGTGACACGGGTGGTTTGGTAAACTTCTTAGCACGTTATTTATGCTATAGTTATCTGAATAACTCTTAATATGTTATGTTAACATACCAGGCACGTTCTCAGTTGTGTCATGTAACGTAAGCGTACTGTACAATTATTCAGCCTGTTGTTGCCTCTATTCTATTTTTATTTTAAATTGCCTTTCAAGATGAGATGTCTGTTCTTGGTGTTGGATTTTAGCAAATAAATTTCCCCCAAAAATGCGACTTATACTCCAGTGCGACTTATATATGTTTTTTCCTTCTTTATTATGCATTTTATGGCTGGTGCGACTTGTACTCCGGAGCGACTTATAGTCCGGAAAATACGGTATTACAATGTTAGCAGTGTTGGTCAGCATGACGACAGCAGAGTCACATATGCTTCACAGATCACTATGTCCTGATCACAGTCATTCTTTAGTCAAAGGAGAAGAAAAGAGAACTTCACCACAAATGCTCTGTGTGCTATAGAGACCACATAAAGCATAATTAACCCTTTACCAAAACTCTATGAAATGTCATTGTTCATTTCTTCTTCGCTGTTTCCTTCTGTTCCTGGCAAATATCACGCAATAAAGCGTCTCCTTTTTTCGCCTAGCAGTGCACCTCAGGACTTAGAAAGGTGCATTGTCCTTTTGTTTTATCCCTTAGAGAGAGGAACCAGACCGGAGACAGGCCAATCCCAGCTCAACGACAGGAAGAAACAGCACAGAAGGCTCAAGGTTCGGAGGTTATTATGGATTGTTTCAGGTCACAGAAGATGACGTAAGACCTGCAGGGTTGCTCAAATGTCAGCACATGAAGTGTCATCGGGAATTGTTCCAAGCTGCTGGAAAACTGTGTTGACACTCTAGTGTTTGTGTTAATTATATATTTGTGTTTTTCTTTTCTTTTCTTTTTTTTTTCTTTGTGTACGCAGCATGAGGAAGCCGTGCCTGTCGGTAGATCACTGCTACTTCCCAGCACTGAGAGCACATCCTGTGGTGGCAAACAACACTTGATTTACTGCTGCGCTTGAGTCTTACGGTGAGGCCACAGCGCCACCTGGCCACCGCCATGTGCCACTGCAGCCGACCACAGCTCCACTCAAGTTAGCTTTAAAACAGTCAGACAGATGGAGGAAAGCAAGAGGTTGATTCCGGTGGAACAAGCCCAAAATTCCTAATTGTAATAGCTAAGTTTTACCTGTGAAAGAAAACAGATTGATGTGAAAGTTTATCTGAAACAATGCTGAAGAGAATCTAATGTTGTTATCTGCCTTATGGTGGCATGTTGTTGTTTTTTCTGGCACAAATAGTTGACTGTCAGTTTTGACTTTCTTCTAACTTGTTGGTTTAAGAACTGTATTTGAGCTTTACTGTCTATTACATTGTGACAGAAATTCCTCTTTTGGTGTGCATGGCTTTGGCTTATGACTTTTTTTCTTCTTCACAATCGTATGTAGTCCTGTTTCCTCCCCGTGTCTTTTGTCAGTCCTGCTTTGCCTCCTCTTTTGTCTATTGTTTTCCCTCCGTTCACATACCTTGTGCCTGATTTTTTTCTTTGTGCTTCTTCAAGTTTGTGTTTTTGCTTTTGGATTTGTTTGAGTTTCCTCTGGATTTAGTTATTTTAGACAATACTCTGACTTTTAGTTTGGAATCTTTCCTGGACCTGCAGTCCAGTTTGTCTGCTTTTTTGTTAAATCTGTCCCTTGACTTTCAACTTTCGGTTCTTGGCCTGGCTTTGGTTGCACCATTTTGGGTTCTGACCTGAACATCATTAGCACCGTTGCCGTCGCAACAAGAAGGTTGCCGGTTCGCGTCCCGGTGAGGACACCCGGGATCTTTCTGCGTGGAGTTTGCATGTTCTCCCCGTGCAGCGTGGGTTCTCTCCGGGTTCTCCGGCTTCCTCCCACACAGTCCAAAAACACGTTGAGGTTAATTGGTGATTCTAAATTGTCCGTAGGTGTGAATGTGAGTGTGCTTGGTTGTCTGTCTCTAAGTGTAGCCCTGTTATTGTTTGTGCAATGCAGGCTTCATGTTTCCACATCCCACTTGTGTAAGTTGCCACTTGGACCAGGAGTGGCCTCCTAATCAGCTGTAATGTCACAAATCCTTCTTGTAGGTACACATCTTGTCATATCCTGGTCAAAAAACTGCGACAAAAGTGGGAAAGGACGTGCAAAATGCCAGCAAAAGAGGATTTATTAACTCAAGCAATAAAGTACATCCGGTGTTGCATCGCTGATAAAAGTGATGTAAGCAGAAGCGTGATCACAGCAACCAAACAAAACGAAGCCCAACTTGGCTGCAGCTACAAGCGGGGTGGAGAGTAAGAGAACATGCAGAGGGTTGGGATTTTTTTTTTTTTTATAGCTGGGAAACACTGGGGCCGAGCTTTCCTGGACAGCACCCCGATGATCTGATAACAAACTATCAGAAATACTTCGAATGCGCCCAACCCTGCCTGCTGGGAAAGGCCGAGCACTCTCCTCTCATAAAGTCTGCACCCCAGCAAGGTCACCAGAAGGATGTACTGGCTACTAGCCTACCGCCGCACCAACAACCACCACCTGACATACTCAAGCTGGCACGTTCAGAGTCCACACGTTTGTGCAACACCTGATAAGCCATGTTATCACAGGAAGATCTGACAATGTTCCAAAGAGCTTCTTGTCAGAAATGTTGGGCTTTCTTTCCATAAAACCTTCAGCGTGATTGAAATCAGGTGACAGTGTTTGTTTTTGTCTTTAAAGCTTTGAGGTGTGTTTGGGTTCATTATCCCCAGACACCCCTTGGATACACCCTTCTGTTACTGCCAGAACTCTCAAACTTCGATTTTTTTTAGTCAGTAGGACTTTTTTCCCCCCCAGTCGCCCACTGAGAAAGGCTGCTGTGTAGTCTGGTTTTCCCTGCTGACAAGTGGTCGAGAGGCCACCAGTCATCCTCTGAGAACAGCTTTTCAGTCTTTGTTTAGCAAATTCTGTGATGAAGCTGCTTTTGTGTGTCTCAGCGAACAGACTTTGATGTATTGATCCTCTGAGGGTGCGCTCACTTTTGGTCTGCCTAATCATGATTTTGATCACAACTGATGCAGTTTGTGCAAAGCATTTTAAAGTGCCATCCGCTGCCCCCCTTAGAGACCTTCCGTCTGGCCATAATATGATGCTGAGAAAGCCCCTCTTTGTTTGGAATAACAATTCCACTTCTGACACTTTCACTTAGTTCTGACGGCATGCTTCCCCGCTATCACAACACTTCATTGCGAGCGATGCTGCTTGGAAACCCTGAGCCACGGCCATATTTGTGACAGGTGAACAAGTGGATTTACTTGAACAAGCTTCTGATGAGTGGATCAGATCCTGCCATTGTCTAGTGTCATTTGAACGTGTGCTTCAGCGGAAGGGAAAGGAAACCTGACGTTTTGTGCCAAAGGAGCGAACACGGTCGGTGACACAAATTTGCTGATGTTGATCCAGATGTTATGTGTAAATCTTGAATCTGACGGAGCTTCTTGTGTTTTTAAATGTTACTTAATCATGTGATAATTTAAAAAGTGTACTTAAAAATTGGGCTGCAGGGTGGCGCAGTTGGTAGCACTGTTGCCTCGCAGCAAGAAGGTTGCCGGTTTGCATCCCGGTGGGGGCACCGGAATCTTTCTGCGTGGAGCATGGGTTCTCTCTGGGTTCTCCGGCTTCCTCACACAGTCTAAAAACATGCTGAGGTTAATTGGTGATTCTAAATTGTCCGTAGGTGTGAATGTGAGTGTGCTTGGTTGTCTGTCTCTAAGTGTAGCCCTGTGATAGATTGGTGACCTGTCCAGGGTGTCCCCTGCCTTCGCCCTGAGTCAGCTGGGATAGACTCCAGCCCCCCACGACCCAAGTGAGGATTAAGCGGTGTATGGATGGATGGATGGACGGACTTAAAAATTGAAGGTGCAGAGAAGCAGCACTGACTAAAACACATATTCATCAGGACTTTCATGTAATGTGCCGATGCTGATGACCTCATGGAAAGTCCTGAGCTGAGAAATCGATTTTTAATGCATTTTAAAGCAGTTTTATTGAATCATTAGAATTTATATACAGTATATTTTTTCGGTGATTTGATTTGAAATTGCCGTCGCATTTAGACAAAGAATAGGACAGGGCGCCACGCGGCCTGTGTAATGAGGTGACATGGTTCTTTGTTTACTCAGTTATTTTCTCCATAAACTTACACACATGTTGTAACACATGAGTTCACATGTTGTATCTAATTTTCTTCTTCGAGTACAACAATTCATAATTTTACTCCGGAATCAGTGCTTTTGAGGTAACGTCTAACACTCTGTGCTGACTGTTAAAAAAAAAAAAAAAACTGACAATGAATGTGTGAAAACCCAACGTGTGGGATGCTGGTAAAAATGCTGTTCCATTTTTTTCTCAGTGGCACAGACTCAGTATGGTTGCTTCTGCTACCAGGGACCTGCAGTGTAATGTGTGTGTGTGTGTGTGTGTGTGTGTGTGTGTGTGAGTTTTTGTAAAAGAAAGAGAGCGTTGGTATGTTGTATCTTGGTTTCATCACTTGAGAGAGACTTCCAATAACTCACTTTTTTAATATTGGTTGTTATATTTAGTTTCTGCATGTCTGTCTTGATTTTATCAGATGAAAGAAATGTTCTGAATATTGTACGTGGGAGTGTGTCTGAGTGTGAATATTTACTTTTATGGTAATATGTTTCATAGCCGTGCTGTATTGTCAGGATTCACTGCATATGCTTTTAAAGGATTATAATTAGAAAAAAAAGAAGCTAGTGTGAAGCTTAGACAGATCTTTTTTGAGACAGGGTTTTTTACTTTCTTTGTTCTCCAAAAAAAAATCTCTGTTCACATGAAAACATAAAAAAACAGAAGTGAAGCAGCATCAAAAGCACGCCAAACCGTAAGCCTAAAGCCGTGTCGACCAATCAGAAGCCCTGGGAAAAAAAAAGAAGCTGTTCCTGATTCCAACAAGGGTTCATCTAGAAAGAGAGGAATCATATGTGTGGGCTGATTCTGATGCTTCTGGTCCTCAAAACAGGTAAAGAGACACTTCAAACTTATCTGTTAAAAAAAAAAAGCCTGTTAGCAAGATGAGCAGCAGCACTATTTTGGCCACATCAACCACTGCAAAAAAAAAAAGCCTCTTGTAAACAAATTAGATAACAGCACACACCGAGTCTCACAAGAAATTGTTTTCCCTGTCGACACATCAACAATGCAAATGGAGTTTCTGAAAGTCTTCACGTTGGAGGAAGTTTTCCCAAAGGTCAGTTTTCAGTGACTTGATTTGCATGTTTCTGAAAGGACACAATACACAGATAAAGCTACATTTTAAGGAGGACAAGACTGTTACGAGACAACCACACAACACAAGCTCAAATCTCACGAGGCAACAGTGACCCTCACTGGTGACAGACAGGAACAGAAATTGTGGATTTGCTTTAG
>NW_007578089.1:293641-296807 GCF_000690725.1 Stegastes partitus | reverse complement strand
AGAATGCAGTCATCCACTACATACACTATATTGCCAAAAGTATTTGCTCAGACATCCATATTATCGGAATCATGTGTTCCAGTCACTTCAATGGCCACAGGTGCATAAAATTAAGCACCTAGGCAGACAGACTGTTTTTACAAACATTTGTGGAAGAATGGGTCGCTCTCAGGAGCTCAGTGAATTCCAGCATGGTACTGTGATAGGATGCCACCTGTGCAACAAGTCTAGTCGTGAAATTTCCTCGCTCCTAAATATTCCACAGTCAACTGTCGGCTGTATTATAAGAAAATGGAAGTGTTTGGTAACGACAGCACCTCAGTCACGAAGTGGTAGGCCATGTAAACTAACAGAGCGAGGTCAGCGGATGCTGAAGCGCATAGTGCAAAGAGGTCGCCAACTTTCTGCAGAGTCACTCACTACAGACCTCCAAACTTCATGTGGCCTTCAGATTAGCTCAAGAACAGTGCGTAGAGAGCTTCATGGAATGGGTTTCCATGGTCGAGCAGCTGCATCCTAGACATACATCAGCAAGTGCAATGCAAAGCGTTGGATGCAGTGGTGGAAAGCACGCCACCGCTGGACTCTAGAGCGGTGGAGACAGATTTTCTGGAGTGATGAATCGTGCTTCTCCAACTGGAAATCTGATGGACGAGTCTGGGTTTGGCGGCTGCCAGGAGAACGGTACTTGTCTGACTGCATTGTGCCAAGTGTAAAGTTTGGTGGAGGGGGTATTATGGTGTGGGGCTGTTTTTCAGGAGCTGGGCTTGGCCCCTTAGTTCCAGTGGAAGGAACTCTGAATGCTTCAGCATACCAAGAGATTTTGGACAATTCCATGCTCCCAACTTTGTGGGAACAGTCTGGAGATGGCCCCTTCCTCTTCCAACATGACTGTGCACCAGTGCACAAAGCAAGGTCCATGAAGACATGGATGGCAGAGTCTGGTGTGGATGAACTTGACTGGCCTGCACAGAGTCCTGACCTCAACCCGATAAAACATCTTTGGGATGAATTAGAGCGGAGACTGAGAGCCAGGCCTTCTCATCCAACATCAGTGTGTGACCTCACAAATGCGCTTCTGGAAGAATGGTCAAAAATCCCCATAAACACACCCCTAAACCTTGTGGACATCCTTCCCAAAAGAGTTGAAGCTGTTCTAGCTGCAAAGGGTGGACCAACGTCATATTGAACCCTATGGATTAGGAATGGGATGTCACTTAAGCTCATATGTGGGTCAAGGCAGGTGAGCGAATACTTTTGGCAGCACAGTATATCCTGTAGCTGTTCAAAATGCACACTGAGGTGCAGATGTTTTGCTGCCCAGCACATTTCCTTTAACTGTCTAAACATTCAACTATTTTTTTCAGGGTCACTCTTTGGCTCATCCCAGCAGGCACAGAGACATTTATATGTACAAAGTATTACATGCTGCTTATCAAGTCAGTTCTGCCAAAACACAGCCTCCCTGTTGGGCGCACTGAGCACACAATAGGAACATTATTACGTTAATGAGGTAAGATGAGAGCTTTTAAAAGGGAAGGTCAGCAAAAACAATCATTTTAATCATTAAATGTTACATGCAGCAATAGCACTATGTCGTGAGTACCTGCTCGCAGAAACCTTCAAACCTTATGGGAAGCATCAGTGAAGGATATGCTGAACAATAGAGTTATCTGATCAAATGATGTGATGTTCAGTATTGTTCTATCCAGTACATCCATTCATGCATTATCTATACACTGCTTTATCCTCTGTAGTCTGCCAGACAAGATGTTGAAGCTACTCACTCAGCATACCATAGGCACAATAGACATCTTACTAATATGCACAATATTGCTAAAATGTGATTCAAAGTTGTGTCATCTTACAGTAATTCAAATTCCTTTAAACAGAAAGTATTTGCTCTTCAGATTTACGATGCTAAAAACACAGGCGGACCTCAATGCAAAAAAAAAAAAAAAGTCAGGTCACCTTTTGTCACCAAGATTTAAATTCCTTTTGTTTCAGTGCTTTAGACAGATTCAGTCTTCCTTAGCATAGATTTTTTTTTTTTTGGAGTGTTGCTCTACCATTTACCACTGACTATTTGTTTTAGCTGTCTTTGGAGGGGCTGTGTTTCTCTGCCTCTCTCTTGAAAATACAAACCAAAGGTGTTTTATTGGATTCGAGTCGGGTGACAGACTTAGCCTGGTCACAGCTTTCTCTCCAGAAACTCTTGTGTGATTTTTGGCAGTGTGCTTTGGATCGTTACCATGCTGGAATTTCCCCACTCTGCCAAGTTTCTGTTGACTAGGAGTCAACTCGTCAGCCAGTAATTTCGGTATATCCACAGGCAACCGCGGTGCCATCTGTCAATGTAAACTTCGCGACACCTTCGACACTCACGCGGCCCGATGTAATTACGCTCCCACCTGTGAGCTTCACTGTCGGGACGATGCGTTCACTGGGGTAGTCCTGGTCGGACTCACACCAAACATGCTGGCACCCGTCTGAGCCCGACAATTTCTCTGACCAAAGAATGTGTTCCCATATTTAGTGTTCTTTATCAGAGTTTCAGCTTGCAGTTTTGTGCCAAAGAGCAAGCAGTTTTTTTTTTATTTATTATTCAATGCTGTCCGTAGAGGCTAAAGCTATGCAATGCCTTTCACACTGTCTGACCTGTCACAGAAACTTCCATTGTGCCAAGCCTGAAGCACTTATCTGTCTGTTTTTCAGAGTTAGATGGTGCAAGTAGTGCGCCGTCCACAGCTTAAGCGGCTACTGCAAATCTGCTTAGTGACATTTTCTGCGCCTCCTGATAGCTGTGCTTTGACTGATTTCGACTTGGTCACCAGTCTTTCTGTATCCTTCTCTATCGTTGTGGAAACTCACAAATGGATATTTCCCGGGGTAATTCTTTGCCACGGAGACCCAGGATGCAGTCGTGTAAATAGAAACAGCCCAAGTAAGAAAGGTTTGGTTGTTTGCAGGTAATTTTATAACCATGTTTGTGCAGCTAGGCTAATTGCAAATCACAGGTATAGTCAGTTTCCTAAATCACAGGTTTTCTTACTTGTGTGTCAGTGATCACAGGTGAGTTTCTACTTTGGGGGACCATTTTTTTCCGTCAAAGTCTGTCTTAAACATTGTTGTCCTGTCACCCTAGAAATATCGTTTAGAGGTGATA
>NW_007578089.1:290067-293190 GCF_000690725.1 Stegastes partitus | reverse complement strand
CACTCATCTGAAATTATGACGTTGCTATAAGATATAATTTGCTGCAGAGCTCTACATCAGCTTTTCCCCCCTCAAATGTAATAAAACATTTCTTCCACTTGATGGCAGTGTGTGCGTTCGTACCGTCCAACAGGAGGTGGGTCTGCATCTGCGGGAGCTCTTTGAAGTTTGACTCATCTCATATTCAGTCGTCTGACAGAAGCAATGAGGTGAAGCCCTTGATCTCAATTATAAGTACTGATGTAAAAATTATATAACAACTCAGACAGCTAGATATCAGAGAGATTGAAAGAGAGAAAAAGAGAGAGAGACGGTGGGAGGCTTTGGTTAAATTACAAGTCAGATCAAAGAGAGAAAGAAGGTGAGCGAATATGTCCAATGAGCCAAAAGGCAAAATGACACAGTGCACATTTTCGGAAAAAAATTATATGGAGAACAGGACGCCTCTGGGTATCTTTGGCTGTACTTCCACATTTGACATTGATGTTAAAAATGACACAGGATGTCTTTCTCCTTGAATTTTTTGGGGCATCAAGAAAAAAAAAATGTTTTCTTGACGCTCAAACAGTTGGGGCGAAGCAGCTGAGGCAATAAGATAACAACTCCAAAATACGATTCACTTTCTGTAATGTAGCATTAAAGGATTTGATATGTTTACTGTGGCACGTGCTGCCAAGGAGACAGAAAGACAGAAAGTCAATTTTCTCAAGAACTCCAGGCATTACATATCTTTGAAGTGCTGCAGCTCCTCAATGAATTGCTTGCATACTAAAATGAAAATGTATTGAAAATTTTATGCGATACATCATTGCCCTTTATTCAGCACATTTCTTCGGGGGGGTGGAAGAAGAAAAAAATAAAATAAATAAATCCTGGCCTCGCAGCATATTGTAAGTCACGATGGAATCTCAAGGCAAAGGCAGGTGTATTGAATTGAGGAGATTTTATTGACAACTGTTTGGCCCTGTTGTGCTGATATTTCAAATATGAGGACCACATAAGGTTGTGAAGCAGTCACTCATAAAAGTCCTGTGAACCAAAAGGGCAAACTGAAAGCCAAAAGGCTGGGAATATCTGGCGCGTATTTGTGTGTGTGTGCTGTGAGTAAAGGGAGAAGGTAAAAAAGCTTCAGACGCAATCAATAACCGAGAATGTGAGGGTGTCTGCCCACATGTGTGTGCAGAGCAGGGAGGAGGACTGCAGAACGATGACTAACAACTATGGAGAAATTAGATGTGCATCATTCACTTGTAATACATCTCAAACAGAGTAGAAATATGATAATTATTGCATCATACGTGTGTTTTGACATTTATTAGAGATTTCTCTTCACTCGTTAATATAACACTGGTGAATGCTGACCACCATAGCCTCTCCGGCCAAAGAGACACAGTCAATGGAGTGGGTTTGCAACATTTTTTGATTGCTTCATGTCCATATGTCCATGGTTGTTGGATCAGTCACTCATGGATTTGTTGAAAAGGGATTCCCAGGGCACTTCAGATCTATGGAGAGATGTTTGCAGCTCACTGACCAGCCTCGAATGCATACCAGCTCTACTTCTCTCAGTTCAGTTGGCAATTAAGCCAGGCTTTGAGGCACCAGCCTTCCAGTGGCACACCTGTTTTGCATCCGGGAATCATGAGAGGCTTCAAGGCTCAGGTGTCCACCAGAGGCAGCCATTTCCCCATTGCCAACAGGGAATTTGTAACAGCATTGGTTAAACACATCCATCCATCCATTTTCGATACACCGCTTAATCCTCATTAGGGTCACGGGGAGGCTGGAGCCTATCCCAGCCGACTTAGGGTGAAGGCAGGGGACACCCTGGACAGGTCACCAGTCCATCGCAGGGCCACACGTAGAGACAGACAACCAAGCACACTCACACCTACGGACTATTTAGAATCACCAATTAACCTCAACATGTTTTTGGACTGTGTGGGAGGAAGCCGGAGAACCCGGAGAGAACCCACGCTGCACGGGGAGAACATGCAAACTCCACGCAGAAAGATTCCGGTGCCCCCACCGGGACGCCAACCGGCAACCTTCTTGCTGCGAGGCAACAGTGCTACCAACTGCGCCACCTTGCAGCCCCCTAAGAATGGGAGAAGGCCCTATAGGGAAAGGGTCATGAGCGAGATTTGAACTCATGACCTCCACGTTGGGACTGTAGCCCTACACATAGGACGCCAGCTCAACCAGGTGAGCTACAGCAGCAGCCTGCGTTGCTGCATTAAAATGATTTTAAAAAATAATAATCATTGTAAGGGTGGCGCAGTTGGTTAGCACTGTTGCCTCCCAGCAAGAAGGTTGCCGGTTTGCGTCCCGGTGGGGGCACCGGAATCTTTCTACGTGGAGTTTGCATGTTCTCCCCGTGCAGCGTGGGTTCTCTCCGGGTTCTCCGGCTTCCTCCCACAAGGTACAAAAACATGTTGAGGTTAATTGGTGATTCTAAATTGTCCGTAGATGTGAATGTGAGTGTGCTTGGTTGTCTGTCTCTAAGTGTAGCCCTATGATAGACTGGCGACCTGTCCAGAGTGTCCTCTGCCTTCACCCTGAGTCAGCTGGGATAGACTCCAGCTCCCCCGCGACCCTAGTGAGGATTAAGCGGTGTATAGAAAATGGATGGATGGATGGACGTTCTCAAGGAAGGCGGCGGCAGGAGTGACCAAACCAGAGACTCTACCTCTAACAGAGGGTGCAGCTGCACAGCGTTCACTGCGTGCCTACCTGCAGACCAGGGACTGGATCCTCCTACAGAGCAGGTCTCTGATCCCCAGTGACTATGGTTGGACATTAGGTGTGCATGGGTATGAGCCAGGTCCAACACTAGACCCCATGGCTCCTGAGGAGCTACTGAAGTTGACGAGCTGTAATTGTCATGGAGATTGCAGCAACCGGCAGTGCAGCTGCAAGAAGAATGGAGTCACGTGCATCTGGGCCTGTGGGCTCTGTAAAGGCATCACATGTAGAAACTGCAGTCATGATGTTGTTGAGTCTGAAGAAGGCATAAACAATGACTCTCGAAGCTTCTGACATTGTGAATGAGAAATAACTGAGTGTTACATAAGTATGTGAAATAAAAGCTGCTGTGAATGTGACAGTGAGTGTGGCCTTTTT
>NW_007578089.1:275481-287783 GCF_000690725.1 Stegastes partitus | reverse complement strand
CTTCAGTGGTTGTGATTCTGTCACTTCTATGGAAAGGGGAAGGAGAAAGCATTCAAGACCGCCTTCAGTGACCAGGAATTCACTGGACGCAGCTTTGATGTGGATGACAACACACCGACCACTTTGGAAAGGTTTGTATGGACAGGACTTGGAAAGTGTGAATGAAGCCAGGTACTGTGTGTTTCGTCAACGGAGCAAAGTTTGCCTCCTGCTGCTGATGCTCCTAAGTTGCACACACTGAGGGCAAACTATCAAGCTGCCATTCATCGTCGTGCTCTGCCGCCAAAAATATGTGCGCCATCATGGGGTTTTTGGTTCCTTCCCACTGTTGCGGACTGCTTGCGGACTGCTGAAGCTTATAGGGAATCCAAATGTTTTGGATTGTTGGCTGTTTCTGTCTCTGCCTTTGTGAAGCGCTATGAGATGACTTGTTGTTGTAAATATGCGCTATACAAATAAAACTGAATTGAATTGAATTGAATCACCAGAAGGCCACGGCTGGAGGGTCCGAGAAAAATAAACTCTCCATCAATTCAATGATCCTACTCCGAGAGAGGTGCTGAAAGCTAATTAGCTGTAACTGTAAAACAGGAGAACGCGCTACAAAACGGTGTAGCTGTAAATCTACAAATCTGAGTTGTACAGACTTCTGTGGGTGCAAGAACTGTCACAGTGAGCCAAGAGGACATTCCCAATGATGGTGATGACAGTGATGCTGATTATCCAGTTTAGATCTAAAGAAATTGACACAGTAAGTGAATATAAATTTCGTTTCTGACTGACCGATTGACATTGTGACCAAAGTAAATAGCACTCTGTAGAATGTTTGGAACTTATTTGGAGCAATTTGTTATTCATTTATTGGTCATAAAATGTAATCCAAAATGTTGAAGAATTAGGTCCCCTTGTGTGCTTGTTTAGGAGAGTTTTGGCGCTCCTATCCACTTAATATCCAACATGTTGAACATTTTTGGGATTGTCTATGTAAGTGTCAAGTTTGGAGTGTATGGTCTTTTCACTTTTTGAGATAATTGGAGTGAAAAATGCTATTAGAGACTAAAATTTTTCATGAATTTTCCAACTTTGGAAGACGATTACTCAAAAACTGCAGGGAGTCTACTTGTGAAACTTTTTTTTTGGAAGAAGTTCAACTATTTTATTTGATTAAAAAACCACAATTAAAAGTATTTCCCAGGATACTGGAACGGAAGTCGATTTCTAGTCACTTTCTGAGAGCTAGCTTATGGCCGATATACGAGGGGCAGCATTTCAGACTCTCGTAGGGTCACGGTTAAGTCATTGGAACAATCCTGATCATTTTATTGTCTACACACAGAAACTAGCTAAAGCACTGAGTGTGCTCCAAACATGTGGCAGTTTTTTTTTTTTCCTGTGTGGCAACACTCGACAGCAGCTGTCAACTCTGACATCATCCCAGCTCGGAGAAAACAACTTAGGCAGATGGTACGGTCAATTTGAAGAAGACCAGACGCTTCCTTTTGCTAAGAAATGTAGATATAGTCGGTTATGATTGTTGTCTGAGCAGCTGGTTTATGAATTTAAAATCTACCATGTGTGATTATAAAACTTTTTTTTCTTATCTGTCAAAAAAACATTCACACAAACACACACCCACGTTTGAAGAAACAGGACACAGGAGTGTTGAAAATCTTACAATGTATATAATTGACACAAGATTTCAGGTACAACAGCAAATGAGACATTTTTAGATATTTTTCAACCTCTTTCTGGCGACTATCTTCAACATAAGAACAAACTCTCCATAGATTTTTCGATAACAATAAAACCAAAGTAAAATAAAACAAGAAAAATATAAGTACTTTTTTTTTTTTTTTCCTCCTCCTCATAAATTGGCACCGTTCAGAAATGCCTCCCATTCTCAACTCAGTGTAGAATAAAGCTGTTTTTTTTTAAACGGTTGAATAGTCAGCTTTGCTTTTTTTTATTTCTTTATTTTTTTTCGCCACCTACAGAAACAAATGAAGGCAGGATCGAGGCGTACGCGCCGATTTGAGATCAGGCGCCATGGGCAATCCTTTCTCCTGCTTCCTCTCACACTCAGGGGGCTTCATGTTTACACTGTTTCACCATAGTCAAACAGGAGACGTCTTGCTGGGCCATATCTATCTGCATACGCGCATCCCCAATCAATAGTCGTTTCTGGAAGGTGTTGACTCACGCATCGATCGACCATCTTGTGATGTCTTTGTGCAGACAATGCCATTTATTGGCCTCATAAAAGTGCAGGTTTTTTTTTTTTTTTTTTTACAAAAGGGAGGGGAGGGGAGGTGGGACTTTGAACAACAAATTAATGAGATCAAAAAGTGAAGGAGGAGTGGGCGGAGGGGCGGGGTTGTGCAAATTTCAGCCGATGACATTGTGAGGCAGTCATTGAAACTGAAGTCGTGAGTCTAAAGTCGCGGGTCATCTTTGAAACTGGAATGTCACCATCACAGTTGGAGTAATTTCTTAATTCTTTTGCAGGGCTGCATGTTCACATTCAGATTTTCTCTAAAGGGGGTCACAAAAAAAACCAAAAAGAGAACCCACGTGGCGTGCTCGCTTATCGTTCTCTGTCAAAATGCATAAGTTTCGTCCGCAAAGGAACAACTGATCATCGTAATATCGCTCTCTTTTAAATCTCAAAATTGACCCCAAAGCGTCAAAGGCAGTCACAGGCAGATTTCTTAACCAGGGACTAACAGAAGGAGAGACACAAACAACACATACACACAGCAACAAATCATTCATTAATAAAGCATATCAAAAAAAAAAGGAAAACACCATCAAAATAACCTGCCACGGAACACGTATGACGACAACCTCACCCGTTTTCAGAGCAGTAATTAAGTAGCTAACAGATTTACTTCTTTGACAGAGCCAAAACTATCTAAACAGATTTGCAGTATAGATTATTATTTTTTTGAATTATAGTGGATTGTCCCAGTGTGCAACTGAAGCAATGATGCACTTAAAAAAAAAACGTATGTCCACTTTAATCCTCCACTTTCCCCCGATACCATGAATACAGACTGTGAGTTATTACAGTCGTACTATTTTTGAAAAATGAGCCGTATTAATCTCCCATTGCTGTCAGTTTAATAGCACTCCGTCAGACGATGTTACTCCAATACATTTCAATAGATTTCACTCCCAAACCGGATTCATAAAGGCTCCGTCGTCCGTTTCCTCTTTTTTTGCTCTTTTGTCAGTCGAAGACACGCATTCACACGCAATAAAACACAAACACACATGCAAGCGCCGTCCCATCATCCTGCACGTAGCATTCTTAAATGAGAGCTTTGACATTTCTTTGAATTAAAACGTGTTTTTCTCCCTCGCAAGCGTCTCGTCGGGAAAAGCCTTCCACTGTGTTCCCATAACATTCCCAGTAAGTTTGACACGTGACGAAGCACTGTGTCATTGTCATATTGCCTTGCCGTCATGTAGAAGCATGAGGAACACTTTAAAGGTCGTTATAACTGATGAGCGGGGGAAAAGGGTAGAGAGAGGCTGGGAACAAAGAGGCACTGATATAGAAAAAGTTGCAGAGAAATGAAAGGCAGATGTGGATACTCTGAGAGATGATGAAAAGAACAGTAAAAGCATACAATGGTCTGAAGAATTATAAAATTTTGGTACCTAATTGGCTATTTTTTTTTCTTCTTCTTCTAGAAAACAACAAAGAAGCAATCAAAAAATTATGTACACTGTTTTGTTTGCCATAGAAAGAGTAGTACTTCTCAAAGACGTGCACGGTGTGGCTTTTACTGTGATATGGATCATTGCTGCAATTATACAAAAAAAAACAAACTATGACACTGAAATTATGTTGCTAATTACAGGAACACGGCGCCTTTGTAGGGAACACACAAAATTATGCATATTATATTTTTGCTCTGCTGTGGACATAAAAGGAAAACAAAAAGAAAAGTGCAGCAGGGCAGCAGTGTTTCTGCTTCTGTGTACATTTCCGTTCTGCTACAAGCACCCGAGATCATGAACTGCCCATCCTTTTGCTGTGAGGGTACAACCTTAAAACCTCCGTTCCACACGTGCGGCGGAGGGAGGCCGCCGTCAGACCGGTCGAGCACGTGCTTCGCTCACACCGGGATGCGATGCTGAACTGCCGGCAGGAGTCATGGAGAGAGAGGGAGATCTGCCCTCAGCGGGCGGGCAGAGGGGAATGTAGGGGCGAGTGGATGGATGGAGTGGAAGACAGGCCACGTTACGCCCACACTGGACAAATCATGTCAGTGTGAATGTGATCACGGCTATTATTATTATTACCGACATGATGAAACGGCCGAAAGTGCTGACGCGGAGTGCTCTCGTCCTCGCGAGTGTGTGTAATGATATTGTGAGGCTTTAATGCATTAAAAGGTTTGGTGATGTGTTATGCTCCTTTAAAAGTTATCAGCACTCTAATTCTTTAAAAGTTTGTGTAGTTTGTTTTACATATCTGTGATCAATCCAGTCTAGGGGTCCGTTTGGGTGATTATCAATAAATAAATAATTCTACAAGTGGAATAACGACACACTGCAGAGCTCCGTTCTCCCTCTCCCCGTGGCGTCAACACCAACAGCAGTGTAGTCCTACGCATGTCTTAGGTGCAGATATAATCTCAGAGAACCCAAACAACCAGAAACAAAACATTAGAAGATGCAAAAAGACCAGCTCTAATGGCGTCATAATATAGCAAGAAAAAAGAAAAAAAAAAAAGACAAGAGCAGAACAAAAACATTTCTGAATATTTCCATTTTGTTCTATTCCAAAACCAAATGAAGTCCATCCAAGTGATTTTTTTTTTGTTGTCATTTCCTTAAACATTTTTTTTTTTTTTTTTACTTTATTATTATTATTATTTTTTTTAAGTTTTGGCAAAGTAACTAACCCCCGACTTCTCCTCTCTCTCTCCTTTCAAACTCTCCCCAACCCCCGTGTCCCAAACTCAGTCCCAGTTGGTAGGTTCCCCCCGACAATTATCGCCGGAGCAGCAAAATGAGCAGCGGAAGCAGGTAAGTGGTGACGGAGGGGAGGTTCTGCTTGGCCGACGCTTTCACCTTCTTGTTTTCTGGAGGGTATTGGTAGACTATGGGTCGCTCGGTGACGGGGACGACGAGGCGTGGGCCCCGGGAGCACATGTCATCTGCACACATGCCGCTTCCTGAACCGCTGACATCATCACCTGTAGACAAAAGGCAGGGACATGGGCTTAATCTTACAGCACAGATTGCAAAATGTACTGCCTATATAGCTGTTAGGGTTAGTATATTAAACATACCATGCACGTACAGTACTGACTTAACTATGAGTGAAGAAGGTCGAGTCACACAACAGAGATGAGAATCAGCTTCACCACGTATTCATTACTCCATGTGGTACAAAATACTACCTCAGTTATTCAAAAAGGCACCCTAATTTAGGCTAAGGTTTCTGCCATTTTGCTGGCGTTTGCAAAAACACAGAAGTGCGCTGCCTCCTCAGATGAACAGAAATAGACTTGTTTATTCCTTTTAATCTGGAACTTGTTTAAAAAGTTTTAATCAGCTGTGAGTCATCTGAGATGAAATTTCTTTTAGAAACTTGTGGGCTGGAATTTTCAAAATTACTCACTGGTGTCCTGGAAGTCCACATCCTGGCCATTGAGAGCATTCTTCAGGCGGTGAGTCATAATCTTCAGCTGCATTATCTGCTGGCGTATTGTCATGTCTGGTTTGGTGATGTCAATTTCCACTTCTGGGTTGTTGATCTGACTGGCGAGGCCATTGCCCATCACCTCGGGAAGGTACCTACCCGCACAAAGAAACTGGTGTAAGCAGGGAAACACTCATGTTCGGCAAACATTTGATGCTTAGATTTTAGCACATTGAGCTTTCTTTGTTTTCCAGGACTCACTTTGGAGTCACTTTGCTTTATAGACACCATCATTAGCTAACGAGACTGAGGCTGGCAGCAGCATGTCAACTTTAAAACTCTGACTGACAGCTGCTAGTTAAAAAACAGAAAAAGAGGATCAGGGGCTGCAGGATGGCGCAGTTGGTAGCACTGTTGCCTCGCAGCAAGGAGGTTGCCGGTTCGCATCCCGGTGGGGGCACCGGAATCTTTCTGCGTGGAGTCTCCATGTTCTCCCCGTGCAGCGTGGGTTCTCTCCGGGTTCTCCGGCTTCCTCCCACACAGTCCAAAAACATGTTGAGGTTAATTAGTGATTCTAAATTGTCCGTAAGTGTGAATGTGAGTGTGCTTGGTTGTCTGTCTCTAAGTGTAGCCCTGTGATGGACTGGTGACCTGTCCAGGGTGTCCCCTGCCTTCACCCTAAGCCCCCCACGACTGTAGTGAGGATTAAGCGGTGTATAGATAATGGATGGATGGATGGAAAAAGAGGATCAGACTTGGAATAAATGGAAAGGGACCAAAAGCAGGACACAACAAGTGTTTTCGTCCAAGTTTTTCTATGCAAATTGTCATTTTGTGCAAACCCTGAATGGAAACACTGAAAATCTAAAAGAAATTGCTGAAGCTTGCTAGCATTTGCCACCATAAACGACTTGATCAAATAAGGCTGAAAGAGCAAAGCAACAAGTGTATTGAACTGAGCATTCTTTAAAAATGTACAAAACAGATGTAGTTATTTTGAGCATGTCTTTATAGGTCTGTATGTCCTACCTGGCGCGGCTCATGCCATTCCAACACTTCTCCTCGGCCCCTGTTCCGGTGGCCACTCTGTCGCTGCACAGGACGCTCGGGAGAGAAACCCAGTATGGCTGCATGTCCCTCAGTCTCACGGTTACATCAGACACCTGAGGCAGAGTTGTCAAGAGCACATTCATGAGCTCTTATAGTTACAGCCCAAAAAATCCCAGCATGACGGTACGCTCAAACAGCGGAGTCAGAAAAGCTCCTCATGCCTCTATAACCAACTGCATTGCTCAGTCATCTGACTATTTCACCCATCCAAGCATTCACTCCACTCTAATCGCCCCATGGTCGTCTGTGCAAAGATGAAATGAACAGCAAAAAGTGGTTTAATTGCCCATGATGAGCAATGGCTCTCCAGTCAGAAGCCATCGCTACGAATGTGCCAGATTAGGCCAATCAAAGAGTTGTAACAGCAACACAAAAAATTCAGTTGGGTAAATACTAACCAACTGGTCAATTCTGTTGGAGCTGGTTGCCACTTTGTCCTCCACTGCCACCTGCAGTCTCTTCATGACCTCATCCACTCCTGTGCTGCTGGTGCCTCCCTCTCTGAGGTTGCCACATGCCTGGAACAGCTGGGGGAAGGAGGGATTAAAGGAAAAGACAAAACAGACATGGAGGGTTAGACGTTGCACGAGAGAGCGGGACAAGTTAATAAAAGGGTGACATAGTTTCATCCTCGGGATTTTTATTAGTGATGATGTCAAAGTCCCTCTCTTGGCACTCATCTCTATGCATCTAAGACATATATTTATAAGTTTTACACATGAATAATTATCCCTTTATGCCTTAAAATGTCTTAGATGTAACTCTACACTGCAGCTCTAGGAAGTCCCTACGTCTTTATTCCACCAGTTCTCTCCATTCGCACACCAGCTCACCTCAGATACTGTCGAACTTTTCTACTCATTACACAATTGGAGTAATTCCGCCCTTCCGTAGAAGGGTAATGACACAGGAAGCCATACCCAGCAAGTGACAGGATTGGTTCCTTAGATTTGTTCAGCTCTGGCTGTCTGAATCCATATTTTCGAGACTGTCAACGGCACCAATACTCAGCCATGGCTGCTAATTTTGCTCATGATGTGCCCTCCAGCAAATAAAAACACCATATGGACATGCTAACAAGTGAAAAAAAACAACTTTATTTTCACCAAAGGGGCATTTAAAAAGACCGACTTCTAACACTTAACCCAGCTGCACGAGCAAAAATGTTTTCTGTTTGCTAGACTAACTCACAGCTTCGTTCATCTCTACCTTTGAAAACCAAGAAAGAAAAATGGCTACTTTCATGACCCCCAAGAGTCGACCACAGCAGAATGATTCACAACTCAAAAAAAGTATCACTTGTCCCTGTGGGGCTTACGTTTTTTTATAAATAGTGCCCAGGGAATACTGTAAAACTGCAGTCAATCTGTCATCCAATCTGGCCTGCTTAGAGGAGCCTCAAGCCTTTGAACCTTCACACATAATATCCCTTTCTTAAGCTTCCAATCATGTCTACTAGTAGAACTCATAGGTGTGGTTCACCATAGATTGAACAAGAAAAAAACATGTCTTTGATTCTGTCGCGGCAGATATTAACACATGAATGCTGCAGTTTCTATATCTGCTTATGTTGTATTGGAGAAACAACACAGGCTTTTGACATTAACAGATTATGTAAATAGGAGATAATCTGCTCAACGCTACACCGCAACACTTTGAACATCAGTTGACTTCAATGCGATCAGCGCTAGAGCTTTCTCCCGAGAGATGAAGATCAGAAGCAAGAAGCAGCATGTGATTACCATACTGAACCAGGTCAGAGGCAGACCGCCAGTCTACGGCTCACCTCAAGCTAGCCAGGCTCCTTTAACAGCCAAACAGCACAGAGGAAGCTTTGTCTTTTCCTCTCGCCGTTCACACTGTTTTCCACCTTCACCAAACAACTCGGTCAGTTTTTTCACCGCTGCCAGTCGCTCTTAAGAATCACATAAAACTGTTGCCCAAACACCATTAAACAGTGAAGTAAACGCTTGGCCCTCGGGCTCTGTCGTGACTCACATCCCTTCATTTAACATCAGGTATGTGGATTATTACGGCGGCGTTAAGGAGGATAGGTGTTAATTGTATATACAAAGCTGTCCCGTGGTGGCCTTTGAACTTGAGCCCCGCCCGATTCAAACTGCTGAGAAGAGCACGGTTGGAAAACACAAATACAGGAAAAAAAAAGGTAGCAATTCTGGGAAATGGTTTGCCTGTGTACGGTACTTACAGTAAGAGGTAGATTGCAAAAATAGGCTTGTAGGGCCTTTTAAAATATAGAGTAGACCATTTTATGGATGTATGTTGCTAATTTGGCTTTGATTTACTTTCCTCCAACGGGAATAAAAGATATACATTTAAGTCTAACCAGGGATGTGGTTGGCGTGTGACTGATTGTAACCTGCCACAAAAGTGTCAGTATGTGCCACAAAGCTGCCATAGGCTGGCTGACGGATGCACGCGCCTAGTTAAAAATAGTCCCAACACTCGATAATTATTCTGCTTTATTTAGAGCGAGATGTTAACGATTCATAACCTGCGTCAATCACCTTATTTGTGATGGAAGGTTGTGTACCGGAGCGTCAGTTCGTCCTCCGAAGAGGCTTTTGCAACAGACTCAAGAGCATTTGCCTCAATGGGAAAATGTCACAGCTACTGCACAAAGTAAATTGCTTTAATAATTCATTTAATTCATCTAATGATTCAGTTTGATGTGCGATACTTTATTAAATGTCACTTTAATGTACAACATGTCAATAGTTAATTTGGCTTACTTGTTTTATTCATAGTAATGTATCATACTCATATCTTATTGCTTTTTTATTAGGCACTGCATTTTATTTATTTATTTAGCAAAATTTGGCAAAATTCTGGGTCATTGGAGTTTCATCTTATCCAATATTATCTTAGCTTTACTGATTTCTCTAGTCCCAACCATCACACTGAGTGTATATTCCAATAATGTTGAGGCTGTGTTCTATTTTACACGTCTGCTCCCTATTTGGTGTCTTTACCCAAAGTAAAAAATTCCAAGAAACTTTGGTAAGTTAAGTAAGTGCCATTCAAACATGATGTGGTATCATGTATGAGTATTGGCCACGGCGGCTTAGACTTATGTTTGCAACTTTGTGGTTTAACTCACGACATCATTTGATATCTTTTTCAACGTGTAGCGAAACAGTTTGCATGCTTCAGCCAGCTGTTTAAATGTGCGAGTGTGTGCACCAGTGAGCATTCTGACCTTGCTGTTGACCGTGTCTATATTCTCCATCATGGTAAACATGGCCTCTGATATGCGACTGGGGAGGGAGAGGACCACGCTATCCACGCCAGATGGACCGTTCAAGCGGAAGGCCACCTGCATCATTGTTTCTGCGAAGACAGTTCGTACGGTTAGCGTGAAAGAAAAGCGTAAAACGTTTCACATGCGGTAGAAGTATTCCGTTTTATTAACATCATGTGTCCGACTGAACCTTTGAGCTAACATATGGCCGAGCTGGATCCATGTGAAAATGTGTGTGTGTGTGTGCTTCCCACCTGCTAGATGCCGCCACTCGGTGTTGAGGTCAGCCTGGTTGGCCAGACAGCCCTTCATGACGTTGCTGCAGTAGTTGGCACAAGGTCTGGCAGAGGCCATGCCACGGCAGTGAGGACAGTAAGTCATCCTCATCATGGCCCGCATGCACTCCTGGCTCAGCGGCACCTGGGGTTGAGCAAGGACAAAAATAAACATACACCACCTGCATGAAAAGACACTGGTTCTGTCAGGCGAATGTTAAGACAAAACGGAAAGCATGAGCTGATCAAACTGCTCAGTTGACCACTTTGACTGGTAAAACTGTCCTTTGCAGGAGACTTCAATATAAATATATATCTTACCAAAGTGCTCAGTTTTAATAAGATGTGAAAATGTAAATTTTTTTCAGCCTGACAATGACAGTCACAGAACAGTGGGAGGTCACCTCCCATGGTGACCTTTTTTTAGTTTGCACCAGACTTTCTTTCAGCACAGTTTCCTTGGAAACCGCTTAGGGAGAATTCGCTTTTTGTTTCACATGCGATGAAAAGGCCCTGACATTCATACAAGTATTCTCAGTCCCTCACTCTATCCTTCCTGCCTCTTCCACTCCTCTCTCTATCCCACAAGGCTGTTCCCTAAGGAAAGGGCCTTCGTGCGTGAAAAGTGAAACTGGGTTAATACCAGTAAGCTCTGTTCACAAGAGAGTACAGCTATGCATACAAAACCTCAGGAAGTGTAGGGTGTGTGTCTGTGTGAGAAGAGAGAAAGAGGGAGAGAGGGAGAGAGAGAGAAAGAGAGATGGAACGAACCCAGCTACGCATACAAAGCTCCTCTAAGCTGACATCTGGGCCAGCCTGATGCTTTTCCTGGAAACTGTTCTTCCAACAGCAAAGTCACAGTTAAAACCAGCTTTTAACAAATATACAATGAAAACAGGACAACACCAGTTATCAGGTGGGAAAATAAATCGCGGATACTTTGAACGTTCAACAGATCTGTAAGTAGTTGAGAGTAGATCTGAGTGGACGCAAAACTAAACATTTTCAAGCTAAGACAGATTTCTCAGGATAACGGAAATTGGCTGCCTCCTTAAAAAAACATATTTGCAGTGCATATATCTGAGCATTTTCATCTTCTATATCAATTCTATGTATAATAAACTTTGATTGTAAAGT
Organism: Stegastes partitus; assembly: GCF_000690725.1. NCBI lineage: Eukaryota > Metazoa > Chordata > Actinopteri > Pomacentridae > Stegastes > Stegastes partitus. Next base: position 276,340 of record NW_007578089.1, on the reverse strand, counting down.
TTCACACAGTCTTTAGTGTGTTCTGCTTTTTTTTTTTTTACTGTATTCATTGACTATTTATGGTTGAATCGACCCAATTTCCCTACAAGGACCATTAAAATTTAATCTAATATTTGAGCCACATGAGGCAAAAAATCATTTATTTTGACAGTCTCAATTCCACATTAAAAAAAAATGACGTAATACGGCAAAATCAGTAAATGCATCTGTATAAAAGAGATCAATAGAGCTTCGGTAATTATTGTCAGTTGTACAAGGAAGCCAGCATAAAGTGAAATAAGTGACACAGAGAAGCAATAACCACATTCCCAGGCTTAATCTCAAGTCATATGAGACATGAGTCAGATCCTCATTCCTGCCCTCCTTTTCTCCCCTCCTCCCATCCTCCCATCCATACCCTACCACTCATTAGCCAGGGATGAGTCAGACGGTTGCTTTTTTTTTTTTTTTTTTCGGTGAGAGGGAAGAGCGAGAGAAGGGAGTGTTCAGGGACGAGTGGGGAGAATGACTGAAAATGAGAGAGACGGTGGGGATGTTAAAAAAGGCTTCACCGTGAGGAGTAAAAGGAAAAAAAAGGATGATGTTAATTAAGTTCTTATTAAGGAGAGACAGTCATTAATCGAGTTTCTGTTACATCATCCATAAAGTATTAATGCTGGGAATCCCATGCTAGGCACAGCTGACATGAAAACTGTGTGTAATTCCTCAGCGGTGCTAATTGGAGGTTGATGTTGACAACTTCTTCAGTAACCTTGGAGCTGTGGAGCACCAGGCTCTGAATAGGAAGAGTGGCGGTATCTTAAGTAGAATTAAATTTAAAAAAAAACTCATAGATGTTGGTCTTTTTTTCATTATGGAG
>NW_007578089.1:262978-274463 GCF_000690725.1 Stegastes partitus | reverse complement strand
CTGGAGGTCCGTGTACCTGGACGAGACCGTATCTGATACGGAAACGCGACAGGTTCGGTTTCAGCTGCAGTTGAAAACTTTTAGAACAGATTCGAAAACATCAGAGTCACTGACTCGTAGTTATAAGGAAGTTATTTACTCTCTAAATGACAGTTTCTGATTAGGTGGAAGTGAGAATGTCAGTTTTTGCAGGAGTCTTTTTTCCCTCCTACTCTGGCCCACTGATAAGGATAAGGAGACTTATTGTATTTCAAAATTGTCCCAAGTGTCTGTTATCCGTTGTGCCCAAGGCTGTTCATTTTGGCCTTTCAGTTGTGCAGTTGTTATTGACTGAATTTGGGGATGCTTTTTCAGGGGGGAATTTAAAAAAACAGCCTAGGGCTTGAGGAGTTAAATAACTGTTTCAGCACTTATAGGGATACAGAGCACATACATATACACACACTGACCTGATTACAATCCTCTCTATAGCGGCCTGTCACGAGATAGGAAGGAGGTTTGAAATACCTCCTTTGCCTCCTTTTTCTACACCCATACTCTCACTTGTCCTTACTTCACCATCACAGCACGCGTCCCCATACCTGTGCGTACCTTCCATATTGCTCACGGCAATCGACGCTTTTCTCTCTCTCATCGTCTTTCTGCTTGTCTTTCCTCTGTAATTAGTAAGGATATATGAGCGACCTCTCCCCCTTGTGTTACAGAGCGAGCCGATCCAGACTCCCTGCCTCCACAGTGAGCTATGCGGCGCGTGGCCTACTTCCTCCACTCCCATGCCCAAGGGAATAAGACCGTCCAGAAAAAGTTAAGGACATAGCAACTGGTGCAGCCTGGAGCAAAGCGAAGGGGAGGAATTAATACTGTACGAGAAAGAACGACTGCATCTTCTTGCTGAGATCTCTTTTTCAGTCTTGGAAAAACATGTCTCAAATTATTCATTTCGCCATGCATCTTGGTTTCTCTCTGCTCTGCTTTGCTCTTTTCACAGCCTCCTTACAAGATAATCTTTCATCACCTTTCACTACAAGCTCCAATATTTCACAGCTAATCAAACCAACACATAGCGAGGACTCGTGTCATCTTCCTTCCTCCCAAACACGGACTTCTGTGGAAGACATTTGGAGCATACAAACAGAGAATCTTGTTTTATTTTCTTCTGCTTTTACACTCAAGCAGTGCTACCCTGAGCAGCATGCAGCAGACATCTTCAGTCACTGGCCCCTTTAAGTGGCAATACATAGTTATTTATAGGAGAGGTTGTCTCATTAGGGCCCGATCAATCGAAGATAGTATTACAATGGAAAAGGAGGGGGGAAGCTAAGATTCAAATTAGTACAGCAAGCTATTCACACTAAACGGGGACAGAGGACAGTGCAGTGAGTACAGCTTTGAGATATAACAACAGAAATGATTGGAATACAATTTACTGCGCACGGCGGGAGGATAAAAGATTGAGGGAGCAGTGAGACCGGGATGAGAGAGGATGCTGGATTCCGTCAGTCTTTTTTTTTTTTTTTTATTATCTTCCTCTTTTTGCTTTTTTTCTCACTGTCTCATTTGTTCCCATCACGGCACAGCGCTGTTCCAATCTGCAAAAAGTACAGCACAGTTGTGACTGTGTGATGGGGAAGACGGCGACACGAGGCTGACAAACAAATTCCGAACGTGAGATTGAACAGTTGGTTGAAGTCTAAACTACTTTCAGTCGAATTCTATCAAACAGGCCCAGACTTGAACGACTCAAAGAAAAAAAAAAGCCAGACTTTCCGTCTTTTTTTTGCCCTGCTCAATGGTCCTAGCTTGTAAATTCTATTTTCCAAGGGATTGATCAAGTGTGCCCGTAGTGACTATTCTCACAATACAGCGTGCTCTTTCCTTCCCTAAATAGCACAGAAGGCAGCCCATGACCTCATTCAGAATGCAGCAGCTCCAATGCCCTGGCATTAGCGCCGGGATGACATTCTGTAATTTGGTAAAAGCTGTGGTAATTATTTACACGTTTTCTCCAGCCGCCCTCGTTTTCTGAACACATCACTCACTTAAGTTCCTCGGCATCAACGGAGCGGTCAGGAAATGTGCATCAGGGAGGGAGCAACAGTGGGGAAAAATAGGGAAATCACAGTCGGAGCGAAACGATGAGGTCCGTGTGCATTTCTGTACCTTTAAGCGCCGGAGCACACGTGAACTCCAGCGTGTCTGTGAATGGCGGTCCAAAAAAGATTCTTACCAGAATAGCATCTTGCAGGCAGAGAAGGGTACTCACGTGTCACAAATCATCAACAGCAATTTCAACCTAGTGTGTTGTCCATGATTACTCTGAGTCCTCCGTTTTACTGCATGAAGAACCGTCGTGTCCCCGGCTGTGTTAGACTAGTTGCACGGGCCCCCTTAGTTTCAGGTCAGGCTATTTTAGCCGTCACTGTCATGCTGTCGCTTGCTATTCATCTGCTAACTGCTGTGCGAGACTGGCCTGCATTCATGGTTGCGCCTGATTTTACTCCTCCGAGGAGGGCGGATGCGCTGGGCTCTGCTGCATGCAGGTACTTAATTCAAGCATCCTCGGGTCTTCTTTGTGTAGGTGTGAGACATTGCACTTATTTTCCGGAGACATGAGAGATATGCTAGGCTGGGCTGTCTCACTCTGATGCGAGCAAATAATACAGTATGTGCCACCCACAGCGCCAGCCGGACCACAAACATCAGAGTGAAAGGGAGGGGGGAAAAAAAGGATCACATAGATTCTTTCATTAACATGCATCCAAATGTGAGGCCTTGCAGTCATGTCTCGGTGAAACTATTTTTTTTTTTTCTTCCCCCTCCTCTCTTGCCCTTCGTCTTTCCGTGATTACACACAGCACGACCTTGTAATATCTCATCAAAGAAATAATTGTAATATTCATATCTGGCGCAGCATCTGTTTTCTCTGAGCATGTGCGTATTTCTCACGGGGCCTCGGCTCTCGCCACTGTCCTTGCCCGGTGTCTGACAGCAGATATTTTTCACAGGGGCATCAATACCGGCCACCTCCCTGAAATGATTTCTCAGTCTTGCTCTGATCTTAACCTTACTCTTGTCTTATACACAGAGGGGGCCATTTCTCTTGGGAGATATTAACCCTCCCCGCAGCCCAGGGAGACATTTTTCAGTGTGGAGCTGACATTAACTGTTGTTGCAGGGGCTGATTGTCGGAGCCGCGGGCCATACTTTATGGAGCCTATCGTTTCTACCAACATTGATCTGCCACTGCTTTATGCTATGCGCCTGGACTGGTAAAAACAGGCGTGTGTGTGTGTGTACGTGTGTGTTCGCACAGAGGGGGAAGGAATGGTGATCACTAAGGAGAGATGAATACATACCCCTTAGCACAAGAATACCAATGAACATGCAGAGGGTGCAGAGAATATTAGCTTTGCAACAGATTAGACACCAGAAAAAAAAAAAAAGAAGTAAGGCAGTTAGTAGCTTTCAAAGAAGCAAGTAAATAGAACTAATGAGTGTGGCAAGCAGGAAAACAGGACTATAATTTTAAGAAGAACAGACGGCGAGGGGGGAAAAGAAGTGAGGTGTACCTGGGACACTTTGCGAACAACCTCCCCACTGATCACCAGTCCCTGAACGAACGAGCGCGCCGCCACGAAGGTGCGCGTGACCATCATCTTCATCGAGCGGGGCGTGTCTCCGAAAGGCCGTAGTGTCTCTATCTGCTTAGACACGCACTCCAGGTAGTCCTCACCTGTTATCGACAAACACATTCGTTCAAATCTTGATCCAAGTCGAGAAATGATGAATAGATTTAGCTTTAATAGAACCTGAAATCTACATTCTGTGCAGCACTACAGAGAAAAAAACAAACAAATACACTATTAGCCCATGAATTAGCTACTTGATGTACAAATGTGCTGGATGTACCTATGAAATATTGCTTGTTTGCCTGGTAGAAGAGCTTCTCCAGCAGCCTGGCCCAGAAGTCATTGAGCACCTCTTCCAGGTTGACATTGGAGCCTCGGTAGTAATGCCTCAAATCCGTGTACAGGTCAGTAAAAACTTGGGAATTCTGGGCGTATAGAGAGCCCCAAGTTGTGGTGAAAGTCTCCTGTAGGTTAATCGTTGACTGGTTCAGCAACTCCAGGAAGTAGCCTGAAAACAAATAGAGAATGAGTTTAAACACAGGACAAAGTGCTTTCAGCTCATTTACACTGTTATTTTATTACGTCATATTCTCTAATTTATCATTCTGTGCTGCTGCTGCTCTGCTGCTCATTATAAACAGGGTGAGAGGAAAAAAAAAAAAAAAAAGTCATAGCCATTAACTAAACTGCTGCGTGTACTCTTCGATAAAAAATTAACTATTTCTACACAGTTTTTCTTATTCTTTAACTCTTTTGTGCTGCATGCTAACGCGCAAGTTTGCGAGCGCGTCCCTCTGGGGGATGTCAGAGAATCGACACCGCCTCGGGGTGCAGTATATACTGCTCCAAGTGAGGATTTACAGATAAAGATAACAGGCAGATGCAGGCAGTCAAGCAGATAGACGGGTCAGCAGACTGACAGGCAGGTTGGCAGTCTCCGGGTCTCAGAGAAAAACAGGTGGAAGAACTGCTGAAGTCTGAACGAGGCAGTCGCAAACAACCAAAACAGATGGAAACAGCTCAAGCAGACTATGGATCTAAAACATATGCTAATGTTCTAATGTTTGATCAATCCCAGTTACTTCCTTGCGGAGGAGAGGTAGAAACCGATCCGATAGCCCCAAGAACGACACAAAGTCTAGAAAATTTTAAGCTCAGAACGAATATTTAAGGTTGTTTCGCTGGATTGCATTAGACCGAACAGATGTAGTCCAGGCTTTAACTTTTAACTCACTATGCTGCAGTCCACGGTTGTCTTTCCATTGAGGGATGCACACATTTTGAGCTTGTTGTCAAAAAATTCCAGATTTTCTGCGGCCACAAACATTTCTACAACTAGTTTATGTGTAAACAATGTTTATAAATGAGGCCCCAGTTCTGCCAAGAATCTGACAGCAGAAAGTCGGGCGCATCAGCAGTGTGCCCGGACCATCCATCCATCCATTCAGGACAGCATTTGCACTGCATTTCCACATTTTGTGTGTTTGTGCATGTTTATTTTGTATGCGTATGAATGCATTGCAGCAGAGATGGTGAATGTAGTCTGCAGCAGTGTTTACTTTGTAGGTGTCTTATCTTTGCCAGCCACCACCCAAAACCGGGAAAAGATGGGGGAAAAAAAAAAGGCGAGATGCAGCCGCCCCACAGGGGACACCCTCTTGCCGGCTTATTCCCTCAACAAAACTGTTACTGAAAACATCACAACACGCATAAACATCCATCACACACACACACACACACACGGAGCATCTTGCATATTTAGGCGAAAATACAAACACGCCCTGCCTCCCAACAGCTTCACTGATGACAACATATGGAAAAAGTGAGTCAAGTTATACAGTAGCAAAGAACTGTAACACCCACATGCGCAGGGCCCGAAGACAATCGCAGCACTTGGAGTTGCATAACATGTTAATATGCTAAGCTCATCCTGACCCATCTGCGTAGCATTATCTAAGCGCTGGCCTTGCTGGATACTGTATCACTGCTCTGCTTTCCCACTCATTAATAAACTCCAGCCAACTTGCCTCACAGCTGCAGTTGTTTGCTGCTTTCTCCTGGCATTTTCACAGACTCCGAGCTAAAAGGTCCGCTCTCATGCGAAAAGACGTGTTTATCACAGACTCCTGTGAAGACTCGGTTTTAATTCCACTGACAGGGAAACAGAATTCTGAACTCTTGTTTTATTTTCTGCATTTTGATGGTCGTTCTGTGTTTAGCGAGTGTTTCCAAAGGCTCAGAGTTTGTCCGGAAACATCCAGGGACTCTCTTCAAGTTATATCAAGTTGTACTGAACACAGTCCCACGATCACAGTCTTGTTCGGTGCCACAGCCAGCTACCCTCTGGCATTTCCCACATTTGGGTTCACGCCCGGAATAATGTCAATGTACGTTATTTCTGAACCGAAACTAGTCGTAATGTTGTCCATCACATTGAGTTTAAGAGGCACGATTCAAAACATGAATATGAAACTCTGGGCACAAATAGGTGCTTACATTTACAGTGTTGATATCACTATATACCTGTGGTTTTGGCACTTTCTGTTATTTTGCTGCTTTCAGATCCTGTGGCTGCTCTTCTTTACTTGTATAACTTTTATGAAATGTACCATTTTTTTTTCAAATTTTGCATTGTACTGTATTTTATTCACATGTGAACAGTGGAAGAAAGAATCAATCTGAGTTTAGACCTTGGACGATGAGCCAGGTTCAAACTGTGTAATATCCATCCATTATCTATACACCACTTAATCCTCACTAGGGTCGTGGGGGGGCTGGAGTCTATCCCAGCCGACTTAGGGTGAAGGCAGGGGACACCCTGGACAGGTCACCAGTCTATCGCAGGGCTACACTTTGAGACAGACAACCAAGCACACTCACATTCACACCTACGGACAATTTAGAATCACCAATTAACCTCAACATGTTTTTGGACTGTGTGGGAGGAAGCCGGAGAACCCGGAGAGAACCCACGCTGCACGGGGAGAACATGCAAACTCCACGCAGAAAGATTCCGGTGCCCCCACCGGGATGCGAACCGGCAACCTTCTCGCTGCGAGGCAACAGTGCATCACCACCCTGCAGCCCCACTGTGTAATATATTCTTTAAAACAAACGAGAGTAAATGAAAACAATAGCATTCTTAAAGATGCAGAGAATCTTTCTACTTAAAGCTACGGACCAGTGCAATGTGAGCTCCGTCTTTGTATGTGATGCAAATGGTTTCTTGGGATTATAATGTCTGATGGGATAAATGTTTCTGACTTGCAGCAGCTGTATGCCCAGAGTTTGTTTAGCAGCAGCAGCAGCAGTATGGCACATCATTCCCCCTCCTCCTCCCCGTTCCCTGAACTCCTGTCAGTCAAACTATCTGCAAACCCAGCTCTGGACCAGCCTCAAAGTAGCAGGAGTGCTGTATCTATGTCACTCACAGGAGAAAACACATTTGTGCAAGCCAACACACAAAATCATATTTCCAGAAGTCAGCAGAAAAGCACATGCGTACTGAGAAACCAACTTCAAAGTGACAGCACATCCATATGTACACATAGGAGGATCACAGACCGCCACACAAACACACACACATATACACACACTATCCACCATGGCAGGCAGGCAGACAGACAGACAGACGGGAAGCTGCTCTGACAGGTGCAGATTTGCTTTTAATCCCCATTAGAATTTATTCCTGCTGCGTACTGTCAGCCATAGTGTAAAAAAAAATGCCCTAAGTCTGGGTAAGTGAAATGGGTTTCCAGCAGATGTAGTTTCATTCAGGTGATGGAGAGAAGTTGTTTTCTTCATTACATGAATTCCTTGTGTTTCTATTTGCAGTGTTAATTTGTTCGGGGCATGTTTGTTTTTTTTTTTTAAAGTTCCTCTGGGATCACCACATGCGGAGGGCAGATCTCAGTAAATGGTACCCCGCTGTCCGGCTCTCCTCTGCCCTTCAGCTCAAGTGAGTAATGATCATCATTAGTATGACACAAAACCCCCGTGCGTGTCCGTGTGTGTGTGTGTGTTTGCGCTTTTGGTGTGTGGAAATGACCTTTCTCATTCTTCATCTGTTTGTGTGACACGGGGAGCCACGAGCTCATCCCTTCCTATACCAATCCTTTCTTTTTCACTCTCATCCACAATCCTCCATCATCCCTTAAAGCCTAACCTCCACCCCCCCACTCCCCTGCATCTGCTCTCTGGGGAAGGAGTGATGGGAGGGGACGCTTAATTGCTTATATCCCAGCTCGGTGGGCGCGGAGGGGGCAAGGAGGGGACAAGGAGGGGACAGTTGGAATAGTTACGCCCTTTTACTTATTTTTAAGAACTGATGTGAACACTGATAATTAATCTCTTCTGGAGTCAATGATGCAAGGAATTGTCATCTTATCCAAATATGCAAAACTGGCTATTCCCAACTACTTACAAGGCTAACACATGTAGCAGGCAAAGCATAGCGCACTTATCGGCCGGGAAGCACACACAAGGCAAACCGGTGCACATTTGATTGATGGGCTAATTCAATTTTATTTACAGTATATAGTTACACTTCATGAAGCAGACTTTATGGCTCAGATTTGCATGAAAGGGATTTACAGTCTGTGCAGCACACTGTCTGTGCCCATAACCACACCAGACTGATTATACAACATCTCAACAGAGCGGCATGGCCACGGAGGGATACACAACTAATTCAGCATGGGTCATGTATCAAGTTCAAGTGGAATCGCATTATAACATCCTCCTACAAATTTCTGCTGTCCGACTTTAACTCCAAGCGAGCCGAGTGCATAGCCGAGCGGGGCGAGCTGCTGAGTTTAGTCTGACTTGATGTACTTTAATGTGATTTCTGCATTTGATTTGCAACACTGCGGTACATGTTGATATATCCCTTTTGATGTCATAATTACATTTTCAACTGTGTCATCCGGCTCCGCCACAAAGAACGAGCATCCTCTCGTAATTAACGGCAACAACTTTTCTTTAATGTGACAGTGGATCAGGGAAATCTCTCAAGATACACTCCTACCTCCATCACATTCTGCCTTTCATTCTTTTTTATCTCTCCAACTCACACACACACACACACACACACATGCAGAGACGCACTCAGAACAAGCTAAGTGAAGCGTGTGTGTCTTAATGACTTTCTTCCTGCGGTGAGAGGGGAGTTAATGATTTCATTTGTAATCACTCTGAGCTTCACATCCAGGCCACCTTGACATGTCAGAGGATTATTTTAACTCTCTTCCTACCTTGTCTTATCCCACTGCCTCTAAACCTGATTAAACACAGTGCACACACACACACACACACTCACAAACCCCCTCATATAACATAAAATCACTCTTAGGTATTCCACAGGCTTTTATACGCTCTTGGTCTTTGACGAATCAATACAGCGCTTCAAACCAGGCGAGTGCAATCCACCTCCACGTGAACTCTTCCCGTGCCTGTCTCTCTATCTTCACTTCTCCCCGGTACTCTCTGTCCATTGTCAAGTTGTGTTATTGACAAGCGGTTTCAGTGTAACACAGAGGCAGCAGTGATGTTCAGCCAGCTGCCAATCACTCTCAGTTAGGGCTCGGACTGATCTCGAGTTTCTCTCTCACATGAGCGTATTTACTGACTGAGGCTACTTTTTCCACACCGAGGCCTTAAAACGAGAATGGACTGAAAAACCTGATCGCAGATTAGCCTGCCGATAAACTGCAGACTTGTTATGACTTGTCAATTCTCATGACACTTGTTGGTCTCCAGTAAAACTTGTTTCCCCTAATTAACAGTTTCTTGCACGTGCAGGACGTCTTGCGGAGCGGAGCAACAGGAGAATATTAAAAATACTTTTAAAAATATGTAATCTAAATTACGGAATTGGCTTGATTTTGGAATTACGAGGTTATTGCAACAGAATGATGCCACCAACAAATTGAATTGCGGGTGCTGACAAGGGAGCTTAAGCGCGCTGAACTCGCCGACTCGCTCACATGCCGTCCATAAATATCAAACCAGCGGTGAAACATGACAGATTACTTGAGTTTTGGCAGAGCATCATAGTCTGAAAAGGGAGGACTGAATAGAAGAAGGAGCTCAGTGGAAGAATGAAAGGGAGTGCGAGAGGAAAACGGGGCTGCAGAGGCAGCAATTGTATATCTCTTTCAAATTTGACAGCCTTAATTCTATTTGTCCATTTGACAAGTGCTGAATTATCATATTAGCTGGATGGTTCTTTGGCAGGGAAGGGAGAGACTGAGAGACGGAGAGCAAATCACGAGGCATATGCCAAGAGAAGGGGGAGGAGGAAATCAGGTGGCGGGGGTATATTAAAAAATAAAACTAGACAGCACTCGGGGCACTAATGCCGAGGCTGTACACTCCTCTAAATGTGTTATTTGAAAACTACAACACTGCGAGTCGCATGCTCTGCATCAAAATACGTTTTGATTAGTTACCGTCGCTACCGTGATTTTTCAATCCTGTCTAGTAGCATTAAGCATCGACGCGATGACGGATTGCGCAACATTCGTGTCCCTCATGACATCTCCTATCCCCGGATGACTGAATGGCACATCGCTGTAATGTTTCAGTCACAGCGATGATGCATCCTCCCTTTACAAGCACCCTGGATCCTTGGTCTTTTGTTGTTATTCCCCTACCTATGCAAGGACAGTGAAGGGAAAAAAAAAACAAAATCAGCACAACAGGCACAAACAAACACCGCTGTCTTGGGCACAGTAAATGCACAAACGATGATCTGGGAGCCATTAGACTGTTTATGAGACAGACCGACTCTCCATCAATAACAACACTTATCACACACACGCTGTGCCCCTGTGACGCTACAAGCCCTTTAGTCAGAATTTAGATGCTATTAAAAGGTCCCTTATATTAAACAAGCCGACACATCACATAATGTATGTCATTTATCAACAGGCTCTCTTGTGAAAGCCTTTATTCCACTTTCTCTCTGTCTCTCTTCTGACTCTCCCTGGCTGGTATTGTGCAGCATTTTTTTATCCCTGCCTGTTTCTTTTTTCTATCCATCTGGTTCTCTTTTCCCAGCTTTTTCCCCCCCTCCTTGTTTCTTCTCTCTGTACCGTTCCTTACCCTCACTATCATGTTGTTGTCTTTTTTATCTCAACTTGCATTCCACTGCTTACCCCCAATACCATCCGTTCTCCCACAGCACTCCTCTGTCTCTCTCTCTTTCATTTTATCCTTCCAAGGCGCCATCGCTCCTAGTGAGTAATGTGTTAGGCATAATTAGGCCAGTGTACCCCAGGTCCCCACCGACATGATTTGCATGCAGATAAAATGAGCCAATCAAGCACCACAATGGGAGCAGATGTCCTTGTCTCTCATGACATCATCAGAGGTGACCCTGAAAGCAGGAAATTAGAAGGTGGGCGGGGAGGGAGGTGGGAGTGAATCAAATCTGTTGCCTAATAGTGGGGATATTGAAACACAGATGTAAAATGTGTCACCAGTGTCCAATCCAAATAAGCATGGGTGTAGTGATTTGGAGGTGAAAAACATTAGGCCGCTACGTTCGCTGCCAACTTTTTTTTTTTTTTTAGGCACACCTTGGCAAAACGGATGCAGTTGAATGCAGAAGACCTTAATGAAGGGTACGGGTGAGGTGGTGTGGGTTTTTTTTGTTTTTCTTGCTGAAATTGTTTTACAGAGAGATGTTGATTCAGCTTGATGATTAATTGGGGCGATGTAATCATATTTCATGTTGGTGGGGTTTGTCCGACGCATCAGTCACCCTGTACACATACGTTAACATATATTAGGTCCTAATTACATAAGGAAATAAAGCTATATTGTCACATTTATTCTGTGTTAACCCTTCGACA
>NW_007578089.1:242191-261423 GCF_000690725.1 Stegastes partitus | reverse complement strand
AAAAAGCCCCGTAGCAGTTTGACCTTTTCTTCAGTCGGTGCCCACACAAGAGAAGCTTTAGAGCAGTTTTGAAAGCAACACGGTCAAGACAGGAGTCAGCGGTTGAATGCAGAATCATGCGGGACAATACGCTACACGCACAGCTTTGACTCCCATAACAGGAAGTCAAGTATGAATTTTGGCTAAGTTGAACTTATAAAAGTAAAAACAAGCATTGATTCATACAAAACACATATAAAGTACACTTGTGGGTGTGTGGCAGCAGTACAATTGAACACACACACACACACACAAAGAGGCTGCACTCACATATCCAGATGTCACTGATGGCACCATTAGGCCAAACACCACCTGTCAGCTTTAAGGCTTCCGTCTGTCTAACACACCTGGCTGCCATCTAACACACAGCTCCCTTTGGTGCCATCACTCTCTGTATGTCCTCCCTGACCTTTTCCCTCTCACTTCCTTACGTAACCCCATCTCTCTCTTTCTCTGTTTACCTCTTTCACTTTCTTTTCTGGCTACCACCCTCCCGCACCCTCGTCCTTGCTCTGTCTTTGTGTCCCTGTTTTTCTACCCTTCCATCTGTTTCCTCCCTCTCGTCCTCTCTTTCACCCAATTCCTCTGTTTAATTTCTTTCCTCTGCATTACGTGTTGCGTATTTGTTTAACGTAATCGATTGTTTAGCTTCCACCTCTTACGCATCATAACTGGCGGCGGAATACCTCGCCAACCGCACACACACATGCGGCACACAAATCCGTTTCAGTCACTCACTTAGTGACACACGCCAAATTACAAACTTACAAACTCACGCGCGCATAAACACACACTTGCATGCTCACATATATATATACAGTGTACAAACTCTCGGCCCGGGAGCCAGCTGCATGTGAGCACGCAAGTCCTCTAATCTGTGGCTTGGTTGGTGCTTCTTCCAAAGTCCCTGGACCTTAAAAAGGCCGAGCCTGACTGGGCTGGAACAGTAACACCCTACACTTAGCCACATGGCGCTAGCTCGCCCACACCCTGTTAAACACAGCCAGATGTGCAGCGACTGGAAGCATGGTACAATGTCACTTCACTGTTCCGTGGCCATGCGAACCCAAAAGCTATTCTCCAGTCTTGGCACGGAAACAGCAAATCCTCACCTGTTCTTAACCCTCCATTTATGTATACCTGCCTTAACCTTGCAGAGTATTTCATGAACCTTGATCCACTTTCAAAACACTTAAAGAATGACGGCTCAGTCAACAGCAGTGGTTTAACCATACCCTTAAACAGAAGTAGCTTGTCTTATTTTCCACTTTTCAACAGCTAAGGCTAATAACAGGATGTCTTTAGCGACAAGAAAAAAAAAAAAAAAAAAAAAGGCTGGATCCTGCCAAATTGCTGGTCATGTGGCAGCAAATGTAACATATTATGGTCCAATTAACCCCAGTCTATCACTCAGCTCCCTTTGAGGACGCAACCTACAGCAGATGGTTTTTAGACCTCGAGGTCCCAACACACACACATACTTCTCCCTCTGTCGGCTCTACGGTCCCCATCTGATGCTCAGTTGGGGTAAGATAAGGGAACGTGGAAAAACAGGGATAAAAATCAAAGCTGAAGCAGAGTTGGAGAGGAGGGAAGAGGAGAGGATGTACAAATGTGGCTTGATTTGCCATCAACAACAACAACAAAAAAAGAGAACAATCTAATTAATTTTCAGTTTCAAAGCAACAGCAGCTATCAGGAAATTTGTGACAACATGTCTGGCAAGCGAAGGCAAACAAAAACAAGCTCCAAATCACTTCATTGTGAGGCAACATAACTTAGCACGTTCGCGATGCGTGCCTCTGTGTGTATTTATCTACCAGTTTCTGGATGCAAATCATTAGAATGTTTAGAAGCTGCAGCTGAGTGCTGCTTGAATGTACGTGTCTGCAGACTGTGTTGTTTACCAGCTCTGCTGTGCTAAATGAGGTGTAGCCCTGAAGAATGGGAAAGTTCAAGAACTGTAGGATGACATAAACTAACTTGGGGAAAATTTGTATGTCTTGGACTGGTTGTTATGTGTCTGTGTACTTTAGCTTTGGTGGGGTGACTGTATCCCTTTGGCAGCAGCACCCTGAGTGAAAAAAGAGGGCCATGAGAAAGAAGGACACAAAGCGATTGAAGAAGAGTAAACAAATGTCTCTCAGCCACTAATCACTGTGATCTGAAAAGGTCAAGCTAACTAGCCAAGCTCAGAGCTCCAGCTGACAGATCCATTGTCACAGACTGGCCAAGGGGAACAAGTGGAGTACAGAGACACCCTTCTATTAACTGGAGCAAGTCATTAGACACAAATAATTGCCTTGGTGCGCCAATGTTCTAACACTAAAAATCCCTCTCAATTTCTCTCTCCCGCTCTCGCTTTCTCTCTCTTTCCATCTCTCACACTTAAAGCATTGCAATTAAGAGCTGGTATTATTTCGCAATATTAAGAACTTATTCTAGATTTTCTAATGGTGTCGAGCAGATTGAGTAATTCAGGCTGTTGCTCTAATGCATGTTTTTTTTTTATAATGGTCGAGTCAGTCTCCGGTCATTTAACCCCTAAATACCCATCAGTGTGTATCAAAAAAAAAACATATTTAGAGCAATGAAAATAATGCATTTCCTGTCTCTCTCTCTCCACTCACTCGTCCTCACTTATGGCAGCTCAAGCACACCAGCTCATCTCCAACTCTGCAAACGCGATATGTTTTCGAACATTCAATGCTCATAAATACATTATCTCCTAAATGTCTGGAGGGAATTTCAGAACAAACGCTAACTTGGACTGATGGATGAATTGATTAGACTTTGATGGTCAAAGGTCGACAGTCATTTGATCTTATGTCTGTTCTAAACTTTTGAAGACTAAAGAGCAGAAACGGCTAAAGAGAATTTCATTGCGTCTTAAATAAAAGTGCACACGGAGGAACAAAGGCAGGACTGTGATGTTTGTAGCTAATTTGATAAAAGTGGCGTTTTTCTTTATGGCAAACTGATTTCTTCTTAATTTTCTTATATAATTTAAAGATCTTTGAACCAATAAGCGATCAAAGGTCTATATTATATGTATAATAAAGCCGTATTTGCCTTTTTCAGTTGTGTTGTGTGACATATAGTAAGCATTGATGAGTTTTTTTCCAATGATGTGCAGCAGTGTCCCACAAGCAACATTGGATTTGACCTTTGACTTGATTACTTTTACTTGAATAAGCTACAACTTGAAAGCATGACAGCAGGTTAATCTGCTGTGAATCAGTCTGCAGGTTGTCTGATAAAATAACTTTTACTCAGTCCATCCGTATTGTGCGTGTGTGTGTGTGTGTGTGTGTACATCTGCGTTTTCGTGCAAGTTGAGAACGTCCAGAGCGAAAACGTAAAATGAGTAACACCACACAGATGTGCAGTCCACATTCCCATCCTCTCACTCACCTCACACACTTCCAACGAGAATACAAACACTCACCGTCAAAGGCTTTGTACTGTCCCACAAATGAGGTCTGTAAGGATCGTCCAGCGTCTTTGAGCAGCCCCTCCATCTCCCGGCGACACAGCATGGCCAGGTTGTCCTCCATGTCGCTGGTACAGCAGGTGTAACCCTGAGGACAGATGCGCAGGTGCTCCCCTACCGGAGGGACGGGTCGAGACAGAGCAGAAGAAAGTGTGGGGAGCAGGAGGTGGTGGTGGTGGGGGAAAGAGCAAAAAAGGAGAGAAGGGGGGTGTAAAGAAGAAAAAGGACAAGAAACGTGGCATTAGCAATGACAGGTTCCATCAATCCAGCCAGCGCTCAGCAACAAAACTGAGATTAATAGTCCCTGTGTTGCTGCTGTATAAAATACTCAACAGTGAGTATGAACATGACAGGACTGAATTAGCTGCAGTAGCTGTTTTTATGGCCTAAACCCAGACTGTTGGCAGCCGAGGAGGCAGTGCTGCATGTGTTCGCCTGCCTGATTACCTGGCAAGATGTGGTGAACTCTGTGGCAATGGGAGCAGTGGTGCAGGAGTACAGCATCAACTCCCATACAGTTTTAATGAGCACTCCTGACACGCATGCCTGTGCATAAATTTGCACACATGTGCGCACACACACACACACACAGATAGACCAAACCCAGAATAACAGGGTGGTAGAAAGGATCTATAAGCTCACACTGGGTGTGTGTGCATATGAACAGACACACACAACCAAATGCCATATGAGAGAATTTAAACAAGGGCTGTCAGTGCTGATTAAAGCTGCAGTCAGGCTGCGGCGGAAATCAGAACAAATTACGTAAGATGGAAATTCCATCATTCCCATCAATGCAACCAGACGTACAGGGAACAAAATTCATGTGAGTGACATTCATTAGTAGGTCAGGAGTAGAAATAATCTATGGCGTTTGAACTGATATTACTTTTGAAGATTCCTCCCCACTATTACCGCTTTCAGACACACACAGCACAAATTCCCACAGACACACAACGATCAAAAGGCAAGGATGCATTGTACTACATAGAGCTACGTACAACAAATGACTTTAAGGTAGTGCTGAGAAGAAAAGGAAATATTATTCTAACGCAAAGACAATAAAGACAACACGAAGCTGCTTTCTTGCAAATCATGAAAAATATTTATCACAGCTTCTGATGCACCCACACAGACAAAAGCACACAGAGAAAAATTAAAAAGGGCAGCAACGAGTATGCAGACGGGATTGCAACGAGTTCAGAGCTCCCCAAGGAGCGTAGAGGTCACATCTTTTTGCTCAGTGTGCTGCTGGTTATGTAGGCATAGTGGAAGTTGGAATTGATTTTTTTTCCCCCTCTATTTTTGCAATCAGAGAGATTTTTCTGGAAACCTCCTTTCCAACTGTATTTGTATGGACTTCTAAAAAACTGAAACACTCGTTTTTTCTGTGGATTGCTGTATTTTTATTTCGTTTCTCTGACTAACCGCCCTGCCGCTGCTCATTTCAACCAATGCTTTATATTAGTAGATTTAAGAATTTCTTTGTAATAGGACAATGGTATGAAGTTGGTAGCTGTACCTTGACATGTTTCGGCGTTCCATCTGTCGCCTTCTTCAGAAGTGTCATCTGACCTGTGTGTCTTTATCAGCTGTTTTTCATAGGTGTGGCCAAACGGACACTACCAGTGGGTGTGTCAGTTTGGCCACACCTACCGCCGCCTCTGGAGCAGAGCGTCCCAGGTGTGGGATAGAAGGAACGCTCCATCATCTCTATTGATTGTGTGTGAGCCTCGCTTCCTGATTTCAATGGATTCCCGGATCCAGCACGGCGGTAGGTGTGGCCAAGCTGACACACCCACTGGAAGTGTCAGCTGATAAAGACATGTCACACACGTCAGATGACACTTCTGAAGAAGGCGACAGATGGAACGCCGAAACATGTCAAGGTACAGCTAACAACTTCACACCATTGTCCTATTGCAAAGAAATTCTTAAATCTACTTGTATTTTGAGGACAAAATGAACGTCTTTGCTAGAATGCTTTATATTATTAAGAAACTGCAGCTGGGATAAGGTGTGATCTTTTGTCTTATAGATACGCTCTATTCATTCACTGTTCTTGAAAAATGTCAGCAAAAGGAAGCACTGTGCTGCTCCAATAATGCATTCGGTCAGGCTCCAGTGGGAGCGCTAAATATGCAGGTTAAAATAGCCACAGTTTATATCACAGAAGCCAACATCTCCATTGTGAGTTATTATTAGCGTGCCACTGGTTGCATTTTGCGTCATGCACTGTTTATACTGCAGGTAGTTTCCATTCTACTTTCTCCCCTCCATTGATGAGGAACTGAATCTCAGAGAGTCGCCTACCTTCCCACTCAGAGACCTAACACTGAAAAGTGTTCTAACTGCCGTGCTGAGTTTCCCACCTCATCAGTCACTCCTTTCTTCTCTTCCTCACAGAGCCCTCTGAGATCTTCTTGCACGGCACTGATCAGATAGCACATCGCTCAGATTTATTCTAATCCAAATGGACACATGCGTGTAGACCCACACACGCATGCACACAGTCATGATTTGTTGGTGTTATAGTCAATTATGGCATTTTTTTTGCTACTTGATGCCAGATAAATGTTAAAATCTGAATAACAAACTCAAGATTAGTGGGATAGTTTGTAGGCCTCTGACAATTGAACACATCCATCCGTCCATTATCTATACACCTTAATCCTCATTAGGGTCGCGGGCAGACTGGAGTCTATCCCAGCCGACTTAGGGCGAAGACAGGAGACACCCTGGACAGGTCACCAGTCCATCACAGGGCTACACTTAGAGACAGACAACCAAGCACACTCACATTCACACCTACGGACAATTTAGAATCACCAATGAACCTCAACATGTTTTTGGACTGTGTGGGAGGAAGCCGGAGAACCTGGAGAGAACCCACGCTGCACGGGGAGAACATGCAAACTCCACGCAGAAAGATTCCGGTGCCCCCACAGGGACGCGAACCGGCGACCTTCTTGCTGCGAGGCAACAGTGCTACCAACTGCGCCACCCTGCAGCTCCATTTGAACACATTAACGCTAAAAATGACTGAAAGACTGAATCTATTTTGCAGCAACATTGCAAAAGTTTTACTATACAAGAGGTACAAAGAGACACAAGTTGTCTCTGTAACAGTCAAATATTGTCTGCAACATACAGCGAAAGAAATCAGCGCTTCATTAGGTGCACGAAAGCGACACATTCCAAGCTTTCTGTCCATCCTTTCCATTGGTAGAAGACTGAAATCTAGTCGCATTTCAGAGAGTCGGCCTCATGTACGGTTTACACGTTCTAATACTCTGACAAGTCTCGAAATGTCAGCTCACATCACGCAGCTTTACATGGCTCGCACGAAGGCATATGCAAATTCAGTAAACACACATAAGTGCTGGATTAATGATTTAATGCCTCTCATGCTGTCATTAGCATGCACCTGGCAGAACCTCAGCTCGGGGCGAGTCTATAGGCACAGCGCGCACGTCGATGGGATTGATTCCGTCATCCTTTCTGTCGCCGAAGCCACTGACTTCTGTGCTCGCCGGCTCAATGATTACAAGCAGGCCTTTCACCTCGTTTTACTGTAGTTGTAACCCGAGTTAATCAATGCGTAACCCCCCTCCCCTCCTTTCTGTCCACTGTTTCTTTTTTTTTTTCCCCGTCAAACTTCGTATAACAAGAATCTATCGCTGATAATACGTCAACCAGGTTTCCATAAGTGCCTCGTCCAGTCCGACTCTCAAGTGGAGCAATTAAAGGCAATTCTCCTCTTCAAACACCAAAGTGGGGAACGGGCTTCGCGGACCAGAGGAGAGGATGACATTGAGCATCTCTCAGCACCCTCTCACCGGCCGCCATGTGACGCACGCCCACGCACCGCATCGGAGTTTGGACCTGGAGTAAGTGTGCCTGAATAAGAAGCTGATTGAGAAGGGGGGAAAAGTAAAGATGTGAGTACAGGAAAGGTGAAGAAGGAAAAACAAGAGGGAAGATTGATGGAGGTATAGTATGCAGTACTTCTCTGGGTTCAGCTGCCAGCCCCTGTGATGGCCATTTAAATGCCTGGTCTTGTTTTAGTGTGTATTATAGGTCCTGTGACCATTCTTTCCTGTGCAATCTGCTTGCTGTCTTCCCTTTGAAGGACATTTTAGCAAAAAAAAAAAAAAAAAAAAGCAGGTGTAAAGTCTCCAGATGCAGCCAGAGAGAAACAGTCCATTTTTTTTTTTTTGTATAAATAACCATGGTGATGATTTTCAACAGACACCCACAACATCTGCAAAGTGCAGGAACGCTCTCACAGCCCAGGACACACATATGCTTTACAGCGGGAAAAGGTCACCTGTAACAGAGCGTCGTGTTTCCAGTTGGCTAACCTAATAGTCAGCTGATGTTACAAATGGATCGGTGTGTTCCATCTGAGTGTGTGTGTCTATTTGGGTGAGACTGACATTAACCCACTCCCATTTAAAATCTAGAGTAAATATATACTTAACATGCAGACATGTCTCTTCTGTTTTTACACTCCGTCCTACACCCCCTCTGTCTATAACTCGCTCACACACTTTCAGTCTCATAGCCAGAGGATACTAGAGTAATCAGCAGAGGAGGACAGGTCAGTCTTGAGTGGGAGGCTCCGACAGTAGCATCTAAAGGGCCACAACAGACACAGCCGCTAATGCTTAAGACGTCCGGTTTTCTGCACTAATAATAGTAGACACATCCCATTTTCTGTACTTAGAGAAAAACATGCTTTCATTACATACCACAAAACCACTTCTCATACATTAGAGATTTGGTCTTATAATAACCAATCTCCAGCCTTCCCCTCACTGCGTCTCGATTGGTCCTGTTTTTTTTTTTTTCCTACGGAATGCACGACAAACTTGAAAAAAATGTGGTCATGTATATATATAAATGTTTTAACACGCTTTTAAAGTGATTGTGCAGAGATGCTGCTCAAAATCTATTCGAATGTATTTAAACTGACAGAGGAGGTGTTCTGCAATAATCAGCCACCTTCTGTGAGGCCAATCAGTGCAGAGGTAGCAAAGCCAATCATGTTGGCCTCTCCTAAAAAAATTACTACATTCACTTCCCACCCACACAAATCTATTCATGAGGGGAGGGCAAAATTAAGGGAACTTTAACCCCCCCAAAACAGCTCTCCATCACTCCGTTCCCTTTTCTTTTGACGGACAGGGCTGTTAAATAGTGAGCAATTCCCCAACCATTAGCTTATCATTGTTCACCAGGGAGGAAGGCTCCTATTAAACAGCAATCTGGGAAGGCAGAATAAGGTCGCGCACACTGTGATAAAGCATGGGAGAGACTGACAGTCAGAGGCTTTTAGAGACGGTGGGAAACACGAGGGCAACAGGAAATTAGGAATGACTCTAAATCGCGTCGGTCTGGGAGTCTGTGAACAAAAGAGAAGAAGTCAAAATTCTGGTCTTGTCCGGTTAGGTCACCGTTAATGAGTCACTACTCAGTGTAGATTAGTTTCTTTCTGCTCTGCGCGCCAGCAGAAATCTAAAAGAAGATGTGTCTCGCAGTGTCGGCCGCGCACACGGGAGCAGTTTATTTCACAATTCCAGACAATCTCATTGATTTCTTGTGTTCAGATGCAATATTCGTCCCAGAAATGTGTTCACCTGCAAAGGTGTTGTGCCGACTGAGACGCCGTATGCAATTTTAAGCCGGTCCATTCAGACTATTCACTGTGCTCATGAAGGGTTTTTGGGCATCCCACCCGTTGCAGCTTATTCAAAACCTCGGTTTCTTTGTCCTTCACATTGGTGGGAAATTGGGCCATAGCATATTCTTTCCTCATTGTTGTCTGCAGAAGCTTTTTTTTCTTCTTCTTCTTTTGCCTTTAACACTGTGTACCTTTTCTTAATTCTGACATCTGCTGCTGCAAAAAAAAGCCAGCAGAGAACAATATTGCTTTACAGCAAAAAAAAAAAAAAAGACCTCCAGAACCTGTCAATTCCTGAATAAAATTTGCATGTTTTCACTGTTCTAATGATTTTATTTCACCATTGCAACTGCTGTGTAATAGGAATCCAATTATTTGTCTTTTTTTCATGGCCGATACAGATACTGACAACGAAGGAGACTGAGAACTAAATATTTAGAACTGAAGTAAAAATGAAAATATTTGAGTCAAAGTTTGTAAAAGAAGGCAAGACTTCTTGAAATGCCGTTGCATATTTGTGTTTTTACATGTATTCAGAAAGCAGAACTTTCCGCATGTTTGGTCGAGTGCTGAGAGGCTATTACTCGCGACATATAACCAGTCAGGTGTGGATGCAGCTATGCTCAAGGCCACACAGTGGTGACTACAAATAGAGAGAGGCATCACAGCCAGAGTGGAAAAATGTATTCATCAAATCATTTAATCAAGAATCCTGGAATTAGGAAAATAGTGATAATCTGAAAAGTGCTGAAGATTGGATCTGATAATCAGCTAGTCTGATTACTGGTTGATCCCAACTGTCTAGATTTTAGACCATGAGGACTTTTTGCATCCATCTATTCTACACAGTTTCATCTTAGGCAATGGAGGACACAGTTTTTGTTTTTTTTAAAAAATCCTATTGCCTGTTTTTGAAAATAAAAATAAAAATTGAATTCCTAGAGAGAATTGGGATAGCGAAGGCTGTTTGATCTCAATCTTGAGCTCAGAAATCAAGTCATTCAATCACGTACCTTCACTTCCAAAGCTTTATTTTTGCATTTTTGACTGAACGAATGAATGAAACACCATCAACACTGCCTGCATCAAATTGCTCCAAGCAAATTCTAGTTTTCATGGTGTCACTTTTTTATGTTTTGGCAATTTACATCCTATTGCTTACTGACATCTATCAAGATTTTAGTTTCTACTGACGTCCGCATCACAATATATTGCATAACTATTGATTTCAACTGCTTGCTGACATCCATAAATCCATGCATGGGTTGCAGGAGAATTGATAAATTTATAGAAACTATAGATTTAAGTCAAGGTATGAGTAAGGCCTATGATATTTTTACAAATTAGCATTAGCACAAGATTAATAAAAAAAAGGGGGATTCAATGCTAGAGTAGAGAGTGAACCAAACTAGAGAAGGATTTATTTCCTTTAGCCTGATGCTTTTGGCCCTGATGCTTCAGACGAGTATGAGCACAATATAGGAATTAACATTTGGTCTTCTGAGGCACATTTGACAAAAAGGCATGTCTGCCACCGCGCTGCCATGGGCGATGACTCCTGGTAATGACTGGCATTGCATAACCGATGCCGCTTCAAACGACAATGCACAATGTGTGCGTCGTAGCACGCGCGCGAGCATGGACTCGCACACATGCTGTGGGATCTGAGAGATTAGCAGCCTAATCCAGTCATTGGCGAGAGTGTGTGCGCGCGTGTGTGTGTCCGCGGCTAGGTGGATTATTGCCAGTGCCAAGGAAAACACCCATGGAGCACCAGGAATCACACACATGCGCACACGCCCACGCAAACACCCGAACGGCGGATTAGGGTTAAACAGATGAAGTACAGCGGGGCTATTTGGCAGCAGGGGTTGACATGTCTGATCCACCAGCCGTACACACACTGAAATTTCGCATGCCAGCCGGACAAATGCACATTACAGACGCACACTGTGGGCCCTGTCTACCAGCTACCACCCCGCATGCCTGTTTGCTGTGAGTCAAATAAGCATGCCTTCTTGTCTGTCCGTCTTTGTGCTCCATAGCCGCACAGAGTGACCCGCAGGCTTTCACCTAGACCACCAGTGTGGTAATGTGAGCCAAGCAGAAAGTCACATAAATAGCTTCCTCGAGCCAGACGAGGTGGCAGCCACACAACACATTAATAACGCATTACTACTGGACTGAGGTCGGCTGATCTTCTGCTTTTCTTTAAAAGCCCACGCCGGCTATCTGCACTCGCTGACCAGACGGTTATTCATTTATACAGATACCACTGAAGCAGCAGACCAAACAGGTGTTTTGTTGTTTTTTTTTTTTTCCCTCACTTGACTCGAAGCGTATTCATTTTAATTGGCTGAGAAAAGTTTGACCAGCTCCTCATTTCAACAACAGGAGACTAAATGACTAAATGGATAGTGTTATAGTGTAATGATGTGGGCTGTGGGGAAAAGATTACACAGTTAGAGTTGAATAGCTCCGGCTGTGATTACCTCTAATAGTGGTCAGTCTACCTGAACAAATGGCTGAGGAGAAATGGAGTGGACTGAGGAGGCAACAGAGAAAGGGGGATGTGACTGAAGAGAATGTCAGAGGAGACAACAGGACGAAACAATTCTGGACATGACTGATGTAATTACAACCCTACAGGTGCAAAAGAAGAGTATAACAGTGATGAATTAGGGACTGTTTTGTGTGGACCTTATCACTTTTCTGCTCATGCACCAGCTCTGAGATACTGATAACTCACCTCTGCAACACTGTCTTCTACCTCTTTAACACACCCCGCGAGAAATATATGGATTTTTTTTATAAAGATCAAAAGAATACACTATTCAGGTGCTTTAGAAAAATAAAAAACCCCCCTTGACCTTAAAAAAAAGCCCTAATTACACGCCTTTAAAGGTAAAAAGAGCCAGCTTGAAGCAGAGCGACCTTTAAAACGAATAAAACCATTACGGATCATTTTCCTGTTTCGCTGATGGTTTATATCATCTCCCCGAGTAACAGATACGAACCAGATGCTGGGATACGGGATAACATTGATAATGTCATTGTTTGTAGATGAAAACGGATAAAGGCAAGGCTATTTCTAAGAGAGAATGTGAAAGAGAAACAAACCAAGACTTTATTTCACACAGTCGAGCGGATGAAAATGCAGCCTGCACGCCTGCAGCATTTTTGCAACTTGGGCCGGGACACAATGTGTGGGATCCCGGTTCCCGTCGCAGCTCTCCGAGGGGGGAGCTGTGATTTATAAGGAACATGATGGATTACAACAGGTTTTGTAATTAAGTTGCCGTAGCCCTGAGAAACGGCGCTGGACTGTTGCGCTCGGACGGGACAGGCACGGAGTGACACGCACGCACAAATGCGCAAAAAAAAAAACATTTGGTCTTTGTCCTGCTGCCTCTCTCTCTCTCTCCCTCTCTGTTTCCCATTCACAGACACAAACACAAGTCCCAGCAGCGGCCGGCGAAGAACCAAAGACTGTGAATGCCAGCTGCATTAAATGATGGCAGCAGACTGTCTCGTTCGCTTAGCAGGTACAGTCAAAGCGCTGTCAAAAAGGCTGATGTTGTGTTGCAGCTTTCCCACCAGCCTGCCAACTTGCCCAACCGTGCCCTGCCTTCTTCAAGTGTCATCTCCACTCTTTGTCCATTCCCACCATCTTTTTTTTTTTTTTTTTACTTTGTGTGTAGCCAGAAATTAAATTGGACTGACCTGGAATGCAGGAGAATGTAATTTACACAGACTTAACAAGAATAACACATCCAACAATATACGGTACAGGCAGCACAGACACATGCTGTCCTAGTTACACCCTATAACCCAGCCTTCTCCTGCCGGTTACAGGCATGCCTTAACTTGAGCTGTGCTGCTGCTGCCTTTACTCGGGTACTGAATGTCAGCGTGTGCAGAAAATGAGGGAAGCGAGAAGAGGAAGAAACCAGTAGAAGAAGTTATTCTGCGGAAAAGTTACCCTGTTGATGTGTATCTGCTGCAGCACATCTTAGACTAACTGTATCATAGACCATGTCAGAATAAAAGGAGTAACTATACGCTGCAGGGAGCTGACCTCATTTCTGAGTATATGGAGGAATGTGTGTGTTGTTTTGGAGTGCGTGTGTGGGTGAGTATTCCACTGATGATCTAGCGAAGGTCTTTGACAGTAAGTGTCAACAGTTGACAGACATCAGACAGAACATCCTGTCGCAAGATGCAGACGAAAAAACAAAAAAACAACAAAAAAAAAAAGGCGCTCCTGCCTCCTGTGTAACTGCACGCTGCAATGAAGTCTAGGAGCTTCGACGAAAAAAAAAAAGAAAAGATGAGGGAGGATGAGGAAGGACTAACAGATGCTAGTAAACCTGGAACACTGCAGGCTTCAAATGAGGCTGCGTCAGGTATTCTGGCATTCACGGTTTCCCAGACAAGAACAGCTCAGGCTTTTTTTTTTTTTCACAGAACATCCCTGTGTCACAAAAATTATATTCGAGTAAACTACGTTCTCACATTTTTGAAATGTTCTCCATGAAAAGTAGGGGTACGACATCGTAGAAAGCGAGTTTCAAAGAGTCGTGGCGTCTGTGTGACGAGATCGTAGGGAGGTGGAGGCGACAGGACTTCCACCCCGGAGGATGTGATTTGCATCCCATGTGGGACCATTATTCTCAGACTTAATTCTGTTTTCACTCTTGTTTGGTTGGATTTAGGCACCAAAACTACATTGTTCATAAAAAAAAAATGAACCCTTTCACAACATGTTATCCTCTATTTTCTGGGTTACCACGGTGACGAATCCCTGTCCATCTCATGTGCCATTGGATGGAGCAAAAACAAACAAAAAAACAAACGACAAAGATGCATTGAGTAGAAACACATTTGCAACATAATTTTGGGGAAAATACTTTTCCCCTCAAATGTAATTGAAAATGCAGTTTAGTTGAAAAGGATCATTGTTTTTAGGAAACATGGCCGCTGCACAGAAAACAAGGCTAATAGGTTTATTTTGTCGTTTAATGATTTTTCTTTTCTTTTTTTTTACTTCTCTGCTGACCACTGGCGCTTTTAGGGAGAAAAAGGACTCCCTTTCCGCTCATGCGTAGAATTCTTTGACACAATCAGATACTCCTAATTGAAAATCTTATCCTGTTTGCAGTTGCATTAATTAAAATGTTAGTGTTAACAAAAGATATAATGACTATGTGTGGTGTTAAGGTGTCAGATGCCCAGAGAATTTTTTTTTTTTTAAACCAACGAGTTCCCTTCAGCTTTGTGGATTATTTGAGCATCTTGTAGCTCATTGTTTAGTTTTTTTTTGTGGCCCTACAGCTGATGTAAGCCTCTTTTCTATCTACAAACCCACCGTACGTTATCTGCTCAGCACCTAATAGGAAACAGTCAAAGTTAATGACGAGCTACTGAACATAGTGCTGCATTTTATACCCGATGAGACAGATATTTTTAAAATTAAATTAAATTTCTGAACAGAAACAGTCACTGCTGGATGTGCAAATAAAAGTTTGTCATGTGACATTATAATGATATAATTTAATAATCATGTATTTACTATTAGATTGATAAATGCAGGTTTAATGGCACATGTTCTTTACAAATATGCTTTATTAGGTGTGTTAAGTTTTATCATTGATTAAAAATTCAATATCCTTTTACACGAAAAACAATAAACATGTTTAAAGGTCAGGGCTGTTTTGGCAGCATCTTACACAACATTAGTCAGGTGGTTTTAATGTTGTGGCTCGTCGGCGTGTGTCACAGCGTTCACATTAAGTCCGTCAACGTGGCAGTTTAATAGTCCGTCGTTTCGAAATGTTATGAGGACCTGAGCGAGCAAATTACCAGAGAAACATGAAGAAACTCTACGGGTTCCTTTTCCAAGAATGACACTAACATGTAAAATTGCCGCTACAATTAATTTCAAGTGGCAAATGGCACTTAGACGGGCGAAGAAAGAGCGGGCGGGAACAGCGTGCGGCCGTGTGCAGGTATTCGTGCTTTGTGTGCCAGACGGAGGGGGCTCACGGTTCTGCTCTCATACACTCGCAAGCTTCCCTTTGCGGCCGAGATTGTCTCCTGATGGTGAAAGAACAAACAAAGTAGCCGGTTCCCCTCTGCCCCGCGCTGCTCAGAGGTAGAGACGCTGACAGATAGAAGCTGACCTGCAGTTGTCAGGGCCTGTCAAAGCAACAAGAGCTAGAACACATTCAGCCAGGACTGATTCGCAGACGTGGACACAGAGGGTGGTGGGTGATGCAGCTGAGAGAGAGATGTGCGCAGTGAAAAAATGGGGAGGTGAGTACATAAAAAGAGCTGGGAAGATGAACAGAAACCAAAGATATATTCAAAACGAAAGCTGCAAAAAAAGAAATAAAAGACGACGCCGGATGATCGACAGGTGACTTTAACAATCGCTGTCGTTATAAATTATTAAAATACTTTCTATACGTTATTTATGTACCCTCGGAACAAATAGATACCAGGAAGCATAAATGATATCTTAAGATTGCAATCTGACGAGCAGCTGAAACAGAAGCAGAGGTGTTGTACTGGAACATAACAGAGAGAAGTCTCTGTGAAGCTTTTCATCTGCAATCTGCAATATTGCAGGGGAGTTGCACACACACAGATATTATTAGACCTTTGACTGCTTTCTTACCAGCTCTGTCTGTACGGTCCTACAGAACAGTGCGTTTTAAGCAAAATCCTGGTCTTTCCCCCCCCCGATTCCCTGTGTGAGAGATTTACTGGAGTGCAGCAATCACGCTACAAAGAAGGTAATACAGGCTGCTAAATAATAATAACAATAATTACATCACTTAGATCGCCCGCATTTACGTGCTCCGACTCACGCTTCCACTCGACGGAGAGAATGAAACAGCCTGTTCTCTCGTTCTCATTCTCTGGATGGAAATGAACAGAAATTCATTTTTAATAGAACGCAAATGTCACACATGATGGGACTCTTGAATGCAATTCGACTATTTAATCCAGCTCCTTTCTGCGCGCTGCCACGGTACAAAGGCCTTCGCGAAAAGCCATCAATCATCAGCCGTAGCCAACCCCTGCCACTCCCACCCAACCGTCCTCAAAGCCAGATAGAAAACGCTGTCAAATCCTCAATCAGATCATCTTTAATCCCCAATAATGACTAAGTTAAGTATTAAATGTTGGGTGATCTGATTATAGATCTTTGCTTGGAGAAAATATGACTGACGTTCTCTGCCTCAGTCATCAGATCAAAGCACAGACAAGCCTCTCAGTTCCTCCCTGAGTTCACTCATCTCTCCCTCTCCCTCCTTCACACTCTTTCCCCCTTTTTTTTTCCTTCCTTCGCCTCTGGCTGGGAATCTGGCCAGGGAATCTGGGCTTCCAAAAAAGAGCAGATCCACACTTGCCCAGCTCCTCAAACACTGGCTTGTTTTATTTACGACCGAGGATAGACAACAGTCTTTACCTGAGGGGGGGCGTTCCTCTTATCTGGATCATTTTATGGTATTTGACTACATTAAATATAAATCAAGATAAACGGTATCATCATCTGTCATTTGGTGGCAACCCTGGATTGATGTGAAGTAAATTGCACGAGTTACTGGTTATGTGAAGAGGCAGCTTCTGTAAACAATCAAACCGTAATCAGATCAATGCGCTAAACACCAACAGGCTCCGTTTAATCAGTGAATCAAAAGACGGCGCTGCGTACTCCGCAGACAACCATTATGAAGATGGCTCTGGGCTTTCGATGAGTGTTCTGAAACGATACGCGCTCGTGCATCTATTAACCAGTGAGTCATATTAAAAAAAAAACCTGATCTGAAAGAGGGCCTGACATGGGAACCAACGCTGTACAAGGAAAGCCCTGTTTTTTGGGGGGATGTTGTGTGCGCATGGCGTGCGTGCCAAGCTGTCTATTTTGAAGTCAGGTCAGGACAGGCTAGCACGTCAGGCCTCTAGTCACTGTGAGTCAGTAAAATGTCTTGACAACAGACGGATAGACACGACTAGCTGACAGCCAGGCAGAGAGACTCAAAGGCAAAACAAACAGAAACATGAAAGTCACATGACGAACGGGCAGCGAGAGAGAGAGAGAGTCATTTTCTTGAAAACTGATGCTGGGGAGGAAGGAGGAAGATATTCGGATTCGGCACACAAACCACCGGAAAGCAACAGAAATTCCAAGACAAAGATGTTTTGAGGAATGTCGGAGCTATTAAGTCTGTGGTCTCCGCTGTCCTCCGCGCTTCCAAGCAGCCCGTTCTGTCAACAAACCACAATGACACCCCATGAAACAGCACAGAGCGCCATTCACCGCAGTAGCTAATTTCAGAAACCAGGCCAGCAAATCATTGTTCTATGTAGGCCACCATCCCTGATGTCACACATCTCCCGCATGATGCAAAGCAGCGTGGGCCTTGACCATTCACACATAATGACTGAGGAACCACTCCAGCTGTGCTTTTGTGCATGTGGTGGGAAAAAAAAAGAACGGGGCATTTTGGGAAGCTGAGTCACCTGACCTTCAGGTTGTTAGCAATACACAAAAGTGAGGTTTAGTTTGGTTGAGTTTACATAAATGGTGACCTCTGACCTGTTATTTCAGGGCTTTTTTGAGGATTTTAAATTAAAAAAAAAGGTTTGTAAGGTGCTTCCACAGAAATGGAAAAAAGTGGGGGGAAAAAAAGTATGAAGACGCAATCGTCATGGTAACATGGTCCCAGTAGTGAGCATTGTATCCTGTCCTGTGTTTGCACTGCACACAGCTGTGCATAATTACTGGCAACTTCACTGTAAATGGCCTTCTGTTGTGACTGAGGGGGGAAGAAGCAAAGACTAATGCGCTTTCAACACTACTGTACACGCAGCTTCAATTGAACGTTGAATTAAATAAAAATAGCGATTTGCTGCGTACAACTATGAAATAAAGCAGATGGCATGACCCTTAAAAGAAAGCAAATGCAGAATTATGTGAAACTTCTAGCTGCTAGTGTTAGCACAGGTTTTTGTTTTTACCAGTGTCTGAGCCTCGTTGGCCTCCTTACAAATTTTTTATGATGGTGTAATCATTTTTTACTGGAACAACAATAAAGGCATTTCCTGGAAGAAGATCTATTTAGACTGGGTCAGGCTGGACCACTTGAATTCCGTCAAACTAAGAGATACAAAAAACAACACTTTAAGAGCCGACACATTCCGCTGTTGATCGCCGAAACTCCAAATGCTGCTGGATTTGGGTTAACACTTGATAGGTGCGAGGCTGACCGGTCACACAACGACCCTCTGAGTGCAGGAAGAAGCTTAATGATGCGAAAGAAGAAGAAAAAAAAAATCATTAGTTCGCTCACTGCTGACGAAACAGCGGATAGATTATGTGTAGTTTGAGAATTTATGTTCCACTCAGACAAATCCAAGCATTCTTCACAGATAGATCAGCGAGAACCACAGCAAATTACTCTTTACCACAGCTGAGAGGGGAATTACACCCAGGAGGGCTGGGAACTGATACGCAACTCTATTCTAAAAGGTCAGTCTAGACTGCAACACTCAGACGAAATGAGGAAGATATGTATTTGACACCAAAAATATGGCGTGCATATTTTGTAACGAAACCTTTAGTGACGGGAAGGTTGAGGGAAATGGGCGAAGTGTGCACACTAGGCGTTACGGAACGGCAGAAATACGAGCCGTTATTTGGTTATGAATGAATTATGAAGAGCACTAAAAGTTGTAGGACACCCGGATTTCTCAATTTTTAATGGGACTGAAGCAGTTCGACCTTAATTGGTACAAAGGTGAGCAGTAAAGTGCCCGAAGTGAGAGATCGCCAAAAACAGACCTTTTGTCAGGGATTATGAAACGAGTTAAGTTAGAGTTTTACCGCGGCAAAGCGAGTAAATTATACCCTGGAAGCTAATGTGAATAATTCCCACAGGTCCTCCACTTTTGACCAATTACAAGCCCTCTGTCTGTACAAAGGCAGCGTTGGAACAACTACAT
>NW_007578089.1:240076-241743 GCF_000690725.1 Stegastes partitus | reverse complement strand
CTGCACAGAGGCGTGAAAGCTAACAAACAAAAGCACAACACATCTACGGGAACGTCTGCAACCTTTTAAACCATATTTTATTCTAAGAAGAATGCCATAAGTGTTTGGCTGCTAATGAATCAACAAATGCTACTTCAATAAGTCCTTTTTTTTTTCTTTTTTTTAATATTTATTTGTCCGATGCTTTCTTTCAGCCCACACTGAGACATGACACTATGCGCATTTAAGTGGAAAAAAAAGGTGCTCTGAAACTTTTAACCGGTGCATTTCCTCTAACAAAGCCACAGAACCACTCTGGTGTTAAGATTTCCACAGACAGCCCCTTTAAGTCTTTAGAATTCGAAATGTTGGCATATTGCCCATGTGGGAGCAGCTTTATTGCAGTGCTCTGACAGGTAAATGCACAAGATGTGTAAAGGAATGTTTCTGTCTTTCACTCACTGCTCCTCTGTCTAATCCCCCTTTCAGTCCAGGCCTGAAAGAGGGCTTTTCATAGTTTGGTCTGTGAAAAAAAAAGAAAAAAAAAACAAAACCTAAATGCTTGTCAAATCTGCACTCCTGAACTTGGAAGTGCTGCAGTTCTTTGCTTCTTTGCCTTTTCTTTTGTCTTCCTCTCTTGTCGTTCTCTCCTTCCCCTCCCTCCCTCGCTCACTTACTCCACTCTGTCAGACACCCTTTCAGTGTTTCCCTCTAAGAGCTCATGTGCCTGTTGACTTCAGATGTTTTTCTGTCGCTTGACTTGATTTCTTGGTTTTCTGCGCAGCTACACTTTAAACATGGAAACTGTGTCTTGTTCTTTTATGTGTTTTTGTTTTTTTTTTTACGAGTTTTTTTTTATGAGTTTTACAAGCGTCGGATTTTCTCAAACATGGCTGTGTTTCCTTTTCGGGTTTTTTTTTTCCGTCCATCCCCCCCCTCCATAATTTGACTTCTTATTATCAGCCCCTCAAATGCTTCCCACATGCGGTGTCACATCAGATGCTCGGCCCACAGATGGGATGTGTTGTCTAATGGGAAACATGTTGGTTCTTCATTTAGTGCAAATCGGTTGATAAATGAGTACATAAAGTAATAATAATAACGATATGATGCATGCTGATAGCTCCAGTGCGCTGGCAGATGTGGCGGTTATTTTTCATTTTTATGCGATTCTTGGCATTTGGTTTTTAACTTGATGTGAAAGTTCCATTGTTGGCGGCTTATTAAACTTTTCCCGCCGCCCTTGAACGACCCTCGTAACGATCGAATTAACATATCCATCCGTGTCAGCGCTGATGTCACGTCGGTTGACATTTGATTTAAGGATCCAATTTAAAGAGGCGGGAATCAAAACTTATTTTGCCAACGTGTTAAATTGCTCTCTGTGGTGCTGTCCAAATATTAAAACAAATGTTACAGGCTTCCTCTTTCGCCCCCACCACCACCACCACCTCTCCAAGCTGCTGAAATGCATCAGAGTGAGTGGGACAAAGCTTCTCCACTGTCCTCCCTCACTGGAAACAGTCATTAGAAAGAGCTGGCCTGTGCTGAAAGGCTAGATGGTTATCCTCCCAGAGTGAAATGAAGGCAGAGGGAGAGAGAGCCGAGAGGGAGGCCACGGGGAGACAGATAGGGCACTGGCTTTTGCTGAAAGGGTAGATGGTTATCCCTCTGACTGGGGAGGGAGG